>NW_010412185.1:90125-98484 GCF_000710305.1 Buceros rhinoceros silvestris | reverse complement strand
CTGCTGAGTTTCTGTATCAATGCAAAAATATGTTTCAGAATGGTGCATGTATTTTTATCACCCAGAGTCTTTATAATTTTTCTGTGCACCACTGTAGAAGCAGGAAAATCTGAGGAGGGCTTCAGAGACCACAGCTGGGAATGACCCCTGTATCTCCAGATGGGCTGTAGTGAATAAGGATTATCTGTGTTTGTAAGAGCTGATGAGTCCCATTCACGTTGCTTTTAGTGTGGCTTAAACTTATAGCTGAAGAAGACAACTTGTGCATACTGGACAAGAGATTTAAAGCTGTCACGCTGTTTTTCATTCTTGGTATAGTGCAGAGTAGCCTGGGAAGGACATGCTAGTCACAGGCCAGAGCTGTGCTGGGTGCTGTAGATGCTCGGCATGGAATCAATATGCAAGACTGCCAGTAACGTATGATACAGCCCAGTGTAGAAAGGAAGGAACTCTGTGAAACAACTTGTTGGACAGTAGTCAGTGGTCCTGGCACCCCGACACACCAAGTGCTGTCAGGAGGGTCTTTTGGTTTTAGAGCATTGTAGAGAAAGGAGACTGGGAAAGGAATGGCTTCTCGCCAGGAATGCTATCAGTGTTGCTGTAAGCAGAAGAGAATAGTGTGTAGGAGGATGGAGAAAACACTGCTAAAGGCAGGTGAATGGAGTAGGTTGTCAGTGGATATTCCCTAACATGAAACTGCAGTGTGTAAAAGAGAGCAGCATATGTTACTTAGTAAGATCTAGTAATAACTAGTGTTTAATTGTCACTTTGTTTTGGAGATTCAAGTTAACAGATTCTGCTTTGGTTTTCTCTCCATTGCTTGGGCTCCCAGTAAGCTGGCTGCAACTGCCTCTAATCTCAGAAGCAGCGGGAGAAAAGGCAGAGAGATATTTTGTGCCATCGCTCAGCATTTTCATTCCTTCTGCTTGAGGGAGATTAGGATTTTTTCCACCTTTCACCCTTGGCACTTTTCCACGTTGTTTTCAATTACAAAGCAACGTTGTGCTTTTTGCTCAGCTGGAAAAGTTGGCACATAGTTCTTTTGTGCAACTGAGGCAATAAACTTCACACAAGGTAATAACAGCAGGACTCTTGCTTTTACCTGTCCGATTCCTATTAAGTTAATCCAACTTCTTGAAGACCTTTGAAGTCGGACACTGAAACTGAACTTCAGTCCGTGTCTTTCCAGCCATCTTCTGCTTGACCTTTCACTGTTTGAGATACCAGAAAAGAATCTCATTTGCACTGTAATTCCTAAAATGTGGTCTTATTTGGAAGCAGAATTTTAGACCTTTGTGTCTCACATACCTAGTAAAGGCTCATTTAGGTGCGGGAAGAAGAGCAGGCTCTTTGCTGCACTTGCATCCTGAGCCATATGGCTTTTTGTGAAATGTTGCTAGACACAAGCTACCTTTCTTCTCCAGCAAGATTAAAAGGAAAACCGAGCTGGGATTGCCCATTTGGGATGGTTAGAGGTGGGGTGTGAGAAGCCCTTCAAAATTCCTTTTCTTGGTGTTGCTTATTTTGCCAGCAGTACAAAGTGTTGGACACACACCAAGGCAGATAAAGGGAGTTTGAAAATCAGAGACCCAAACCAGTCTTTCGAAGTCATGGGTTTTTATCTGTTGAGAGTGACACTACTTATCCTAAACATGCTTGTAAACACCAGTCTGGGAAAGCACTGCAGGAACAAAGATTTCAGTGACCACATAGAGGCTGTAGGCTGCTGAGCTCCCCAGCATGCCGGAGGAAGAGGTTGCATGCTTTTTTCTTTGTCTGCTGGGGGATGGGAGACCCACTTGAATTCTTTGTCAAGAGGTTGTTACACTTAGAAGCAAACAGTCAGATGAGCTGCAGAAAGTGAGAATTTGAATAAATTTAGCCCAGTGCAAAGGTAAGGAGAAATGGGTTTTTCTCATTTATTTCACCGCACTTTGAGTAGCTGGGCAAAGGGGGATGATGCACAGCTTGGGCTACGGCCAGTGCTAAAGAGTAGCTGGATGGGAGCGCTAGAAAATCTCAGCAAAGCTCACGTTTGGTTGTTTCCTTTAATTTTCAAAAACAACAGAGGTTGCTTGCAATGTAAATGCTTGCTGGAATTTAAATACACTTAAGACAGAACAAATGCCATTTTTCAGGTTAACAGTCTTTGCGATATTGGTGGCAATATTTCTGTACAGGGTTCTCTTTGCAAGCTCGGCACAAAGCAAGAGTGCTTGAAAAGCAGAAAAGCGCAACACTTAGAGTAGAGCAGGCTGCAACTTTCTCTACTGGGACAAGGTGCCCATCAACTAACCAGCTGTTCTGCTCTGCAGAGGACACTGCCAAGGTTGTGCGTGTCTTCAAATTGAGTATCTTGCTGATGATCCTCTGTGAAGTATTTAATTTCGAGGTGAAGGAAGGAGTGGTGAATAAATTACTTTATCCCTTGTCAGATCTCTCCTTCATGAAATGCAGTCATTGCACTCCCAGTTTGGGATTGGCTTCCATAATTTTTAATTATGAAATTAAAATATTATAATGATTAAACTTTGCTCAGGAGCAATAGCAAAGCCCAAACCCTAAGTTATAATGTGGGTCGTGTGCACACCAAGTGTGTTATTACTTTAGTGTTTTAGTATATCGAGGTGAGGCCAATACCGCTGCTGTGAGGGAGAGCAGAGGCCAAAGCTGCGTGGGAAACTGTTAAATTCTTCAAGGTTTGGCTGCCAGAGTAGAATGGGCTTCGGGAAGATTCGCTTATATGAGGATTCTGCACAATTCTCAGTTAACTGGGCAGCCAGAATTGTAACAGGAGCAAGAAGTGATCCTGATCCAATTCTCAAATTCTTTAGGTGTTTTTTCACTTGTCAAATTTGCCTTTTTTTTAAGTGTGAAAGAATAATTTCCATTTTCATAAATATCACTTAAAACATATGAACTGCAAGCATAGAGTTGACTCGTTGATATCAGGGAATGCAAATTGTATATGTTTATGTGATTTTCCTTTTAAAGACAAAGGTGGGGGGATTAAAAAATGAGAATTCATAAGAGATTTCCTAATAAACACGTATGTAATCCGGAGGAGAACTTCCCCGTTCCAAATTATATCGGTAAGATTTTTTAAAATAAAACTTGACCTGCAGTAGCAGTCCCCTCTAAAACAGCACACCTTGCAGGTGCTTTCCCTGTGATTTTCTCTTCCAGCGGGTTTCTGTGCTGATGGCAGAATTTCTTCTTTAATAATGCAGCAAAGATGTAAGCAGGCAATGGTAACTGAGCTGCCAAACCACAGCCAGAGGTTCATGGCCGATTCAGTTGATGAAAGGTTAGAAGAGACGGCAGAAGGCGTTGTTTCTGTCTTAGCTACAAACCTGACCTGTAGTATATCATGAAAATGTGACTGGGCAGAACCTGCCCATGACAAGGAGCCAGCACGTCTGGGGCACTGCTGAGGGAGGTGCTGGGGGATGTACCAACGGGCCTGAAAAAATACTATCCTGTTTTGAAGGAGTATGCAGAGATACAAGAGTTGGAAGAGGGAGACGTGAGTGGACGGACAATCCCAGGGACAGGGTGAAGCTGCTGAGGCTGTGTTAGGTGAAGTACAGAGGGGCTTACAGTGATAAGATTAGCAGGGAGGGTTTGACACCAGAATTCAGTGCCACTGAGGAAGCTGGGCTGGGGACACTGCATTGATGATGCTGGGTTGGTTTTGCTCCTAAGGGAGGATTCATCTAACCTGACTGTAGATGTCTTCATCTGACCTAATGCTCTAGAAGCTCTTTAAGGCCAATGAAGAGGAATTAATGCTTCTGGAGTGCAGCTCAGATCATCATAAAGTGCTGGTTGACTCGAGCAGTTCACTAGATGAATGTGTTTATCTTGCCTTTGAGATCAAAGGGAGTCTGAAGCACTAGCTTAGTTTGAGCTATCTACCTTGTCAGCCTCAAAACCTAGGTGAGATAAATGCCACCTCCAGGACATGACCCAAGCTCCACTGCAGCTAATGACAAGGTTTTTTGGTGGACGTTAAGGGTCAGTAGAGTTAACCCTTAACAACAGCAGTGCAGAAGAGATCTAAATGGCCAAAGAGCAGCAGGAGAGGTTTCCAGCAGATTAGACTGAGCTGCTCCTTGCACGACTGAGTGCTCTGAAAATACAGTCCATTTGGTTAGGTGTACACCCAGTGCTAATAAGATGGCTTTTGTTGCATTATTTCAGGAGGCGGTGTCAAAGGCTACAGAAGATCTTGTTAGTAGCTGCGTGAGGACTATGATATATTCTGATATTGTTTTCTCTTCTCCTAAAGGAAAAGAGTAATTTAGTACTTTTCTCATGGGAACCAAGTGCTGGAATAAACTCTAGGGTCATGAAATCCAGTGACCCTGTTCCCTCAGGCAAACACATAATATCATCCCTTTCATAAACTGATCAAATATTTGATCTCACAGAAGCCCAGCAAACCGCAGGTTATACTGACAAAAATAAAACAAGCTTTTGTAGGGGAGAAATAAATGTTGCTCTATGCCTTTCCTAGCTCTTTTGTTTGTTGTTCTGTGCACTGTGGTGTCTGTGCTCAGAGCTTTACTGAAGCTGTAAATATAGGTTTGAAGAGAAGATTTGGGTCTGTTTAGTATTTGAACTTCTTTGTGCTGTCCATGGTAATTCTCACCTATCTCCTGGTGGCTTTGAAACCGCAGTCACGTTTATAAATGGCTCTAAGATAATTGATGAAAGAAATGATTTGCATGAAGAACAAAGTAGTGCTGAAACTTTGGCTGAGACCCGTCCACACCTTTCTGGTGCTTGGGGAAATATAACATGAAAAGGGGCAAAGGTTTTGTTGTTTTGGTTTTTTATCCTCCACTTCCACGTGCCTTTGTTCCTGCTGGCAGAGGGTGCCTATAAATACAGCGTGAGTGCTGTATTCCCACGCAGACTTTTGAAAAGTAGCTAGTTGGTCAACAGTATAAACTTAAACTGTATCAGGTTAAATAAGTGCAATAAGATCCCAGGATTGATGTTGCCCATTATTAGGAATTACCTTTCCTTATTACCCTGGAGGGATGGCTAGCTGGGTTCAGGGTATGCCCTTGTGAGAAGGCTTGAGTGCAAATCTCTGGCAGCTCCCCCAGAGCATCAATAGTGTGTGATAATACAAGCTGGAATGTTAAAAATAGACCTAAAAATGAAGAGTTTTCTTGAGAAAGAGGTGAAGATTTAGTGATGGTTTAGGGCTGATCACATAGCTCTCTGTGTGTTTTCTTTTCAACTACAAAAGAACCGAGCAGTTGCTCACAATGTAATGAAGAACTCCTAAAACAGCCACAAGGAAATTACTCAAGTTCTGTATCGATTTTATTTCTTTGAGGTTAGTTACTGTAAATAACCTTTGCAGAGAATTGCACGCTTCTCCAAAAACCAAACTGGAACAAAGCCCTGGGAGTGAGGAGCCACCAAACTTTCCCGACACTAGTGTTTGAAAGAGAGCTGGGGCCGAGAGCTGATGCTGAGGGGCTGTGAAGCGCTGCTGCTGCGTGTTTCGGCGAGGCGAGGATGCTCCTCCGCTTCTCCGGCGGTGCGGAGCACCGACACGCTGCAGACGCGGCGAGGGGCGGAGGCAGGGGCGCGGGCGGCAGCCACGCTTCGCCATCTCGCCTTCGCAGCCCCCACCGCCTCTAAAACCCTCGCCGCGGTGGGGCTGGCACCGGCATGCCTCTTCCAGGCAGAAGCCCTCACAGGCACCAGGTCTGCATTGCCTACTCCTCGCTCGTAAGGGTTTTTCTCGCCTCGCGCTTTCTCCTTTGCTGGACATCTCTTTCTGTGTCTGCGTGTTCGGGGTGGACGCGGAGTTGTGAGGGGGCTGCGGTCCCCCCACCCCCGCTGCCGTTTGGCCGTGGTGCTGGCAGTCGCTAGTTGACAGAAGCTGATGATTGATGTCAAGGCTGGGAGCAAACAGCTGCTGATTTGATTATTACTGTTTCATCTCGTAACCTTTTGGAGCATTATGGGAATATTTATTCACCTAGTCATGCTTAATGGCATTTGGTGCAGTACTTCCCCAGGAACAATGAAGGAGTGGTGTTGTATGGAGGTAGTTGAGCAATTCCTGTCCTTGTTCTTTGTATTTATTTACAGATACGGGAAGAGAAGCAAAGAAGATCTTGCTGTATGGGGGAATGGAAAATTTGGCTATTTGACTGGGAGCAGTTACAGACGTAGATGTACAATACGTTAATAAAGTAATTGTGCTATGTTGCTATAAAGAGGATGGCTTCATTATAAGATTCTTGTTTTAATACTGTCATTATAGCAGATGTATAGCATATGAACTAATTTGCATGCAGATAAGGAGGCTCTGACAGCTTGGTAGCATAATTACTGCATAGCATACAGCTCGCTAGTGCTGGGAGCTGAAGCTGTTGCTGGAGGGGTGCTCATGGGACTAATTACATTGGCTTTGTTAAATTTAAAATAGCATATAGCCAGGAAAAAGACCCCTCTCCTGTGCTCCCTGGTGCTGTGTACAAGAAGTTACAGAATCCTTGAACTGCTGCAGCCATTTTAAGCAATGCAAATGCCTGGATCGCGGCACCTCCCCGTGTAGTGGAGTGAGGGACTTTCATTTAGCCAGAGAGCCCGTGTCAGCTTTCAAACCAAAGGCTGTAAAACTCTGATATTTCTGTATATTAAAACTCCAGTTAGGTCTTTTTGATAAGTGGTGCAGTAACTTTGTTTTGTTTAGCATCTGATGAAAGCAGACGCTGACTGTCTGAACTCAGTCTGGCGAGTGGATTCTCTCCACTCTTCCTGGTGTGCTTATGGCTTCACTTCATCCTATCTGTGTCTCAGTGATTCGTCTCCACTTGATTTCAAGCGTATTTCTGCTTCTGTTTTTTTCTTTGCTTTGACTGTGTCTTCAGTTTTTAAAGATCTTATTATGGAGGTTCGTTTATGGACTTCAAAATGTTTAATTCATTACTTATAAACTGAAGACATTTTGTTTTCCCATGGAAATCAAGACAGTGCCACAGGAGATTTTTTTTCCTTGTTACATTTCCCCCCCGCCACTACTGTCAGAATAGCTTGCAGAGAAGAGAGGAGTTTGTAAGTGCACAGTTAACTTTGATTACGTAAGCTGGAAATGGGTGAACGGTATGGATTTATTTCAATTCCCTGAACTTTAAAAAGAATATGTATTAAATTGGAAGTCCCTCGGGGCATCAGACAGACAGGAAGCCAACCACAAAGTGTGCATTCCCTCCCTGATCTCCCCGGCAGTGTGGTGGGTGATGCCAGGCAGGTGGGTGGAAGGAGCTGTGGGGCTGCAGGTTATGTTGGGGCGACTGGAATGGTTTGGAGAGGAGGGTGGGAAGGAAGTGGGGACCGGTTTGTACCCAGAGACTGAGACTGTCTGCCATCAGGGAGGGGTGAGGCTGCGCTGCTGGGGTGTGCAGGGTGATGCGATTTCTGGCATCTTGCTGGAAATGGCCAAGGGGAGCACCATTTTCCCCGCCGTGTTGGTGACACAGCGGTGAGGGACCGGGTTGTCGGCTGAGTGAGGGTGATGCTCGAATGGGTCCTGTGGCAATCCGCTTTGCCCAGCTTCCCGGAGGTTTTATCCCTAACTGGGCAGAGCCTGGCTGTCACACCTGGAGGGTCCTCACTCCGTGTGTCCACCTGCCGCCAGCCCCACTGTGCTCCTTGAACCCCAGCGATCGGGACAGGGCTCGGCATGGAGCCGCGCTCCTAGAAAGCATCGAGGGACCGCTGAGCCCCTTGGCTCCTCTGTCCCATTTGATGGCCAAAAGCGTTGTCCTCCTCTGTCTTAATATGTTCTCTCCTTCAGGGTCAATGTTGCAAAGCCCTGGTATCTGTTTCCATAATACCCTGTGATAGACAAATATTAACTTACACCTTTTTTCTTTGATGCTAAATATTTACCCAGGTATTTTGTTTTGCAAAATTCAAGCTCGTGCTTGTATGATCTGCTTGCGTGTTGTTAATCTGGGAATATTAATAGCCTGCTGGCATTGCTGCTAATTTGGAGTTTATGCTGTAGAGTGACTATAGTAACGAATTTTTGGAATGGTTTGTTAATCTTATCAACATTCATTAGGCATTTATTAATAGTAATTAGAGCCAATCAGTGTGTCGCATTTGGAAGTTTTTGAAGCAATCAAGTGTTTTTTGAGAAAATTGTTGTTTAATGTGAGATTTAGTATGTAAATATTTCAAAAATGAGATCTGGTAAGAGAAAGGGTAAAGGAAGACAGTGAACTTAAAGAATGGTTTTCACCAAAAGCCTTGTCTCTTCCTTCCCTTCCTCTCCTACCACCTCCCAAAGCAAAGTAAAAAGAGGAGGAAGGAGGGAAAG
>NW_010412185.1:65820-90019 GCF_000710305.1 Buceros rhinoceros silvestris | reverse complement strand
GGGAAAGAGCCTCACCCTTTTCAAACAAAAATTACTCATTGAAACAGTTTTATTAGACTTCTTTTCTGTACAATACAGAGATTTCAAGGCAATTTTTGCAAGTTATTCAGGCAGTTTTAATGTTGAATCCCATGCACGTTTTGATTTTTTTCTTCTCTGTGCCTTCATTTTTGCTGCTGAACTTGAGATACTTCAAAGGTTTTTCATTTTTAAGAGGTCGGGGAGGAACACAGCTCTTTTGACAATCAGTGCTCTGTGCTCTCTCGACTAGGTGCCCGCTGTCTCCATCGCATAATCAAACCTTTCCCTGCGATCTGTGCTGCACACTCCCCTGGGTAACTTTGCCGTGGCCTTGCAGCAGTAGTCCTGAATGAGTCCTTTAGGTCTCTCGCAATCACATGAACAATAAAAGGAGTGAGAGCATCTCTAAGGGTTCATGATTGGACATTTTTCTTGTTTCTTTACCAACTCTGCTCCTCCATTTATGCTCTTTAGACCTGCTGTTGCCACTCAGGAAACAGATAATCCAACACTTCTCCTTTTTCCAGCCCAATCAGAGATTCCTCCTGAATCAGCAGTGCTTATTATCTCCAACTGTAGGTAATTACGGTAGAGAGGTTGCACCACCATAACTGGATAGTGTCATCATTTCTATTACAGCCCCACACTTTCAGTATCCTGAAATGTGGATATAAAACCTCACTTTAGCTTTATAGTCTTTCAGAGGTGAGAGATAAAGTGTGTGCAATCAGCCTTTAAGCAGTTAGAGAAACACAGAACAAAAAATTCCGCTTTGGGATGTCAGTTGTATGAACGTATTGTTCAACTCAAGGTTGATCAGTCTCAGGCTGGATGGTGTGCAGCAGGCTGCAGATTTAGAGGATAAAGCAATAAACATTTCTCTCCTATTTAGAAAGCTTGTAAGTAACTGGAGTCAATTTGTAAAAGTATTAAGCATCTGAAGTTAGTGGGTGGCTGCGAAAAGATCAATAATGCAGAAACACAAAAGGATTTGTGGGTTGTTGCAAGAAAGGGGAAAAAATAGACTTGGGTTCCAGTTTCAAAAATGTAGCAAGTGTGCCCAAATGCTGTGTGTGTTTCCTAAGGGTGGGGAATGACTCCTGCAGAGCTCTTCTGCTCCAGGAAACATCTGAATATACATATTTAACAATCTAACAATACATTGTTTAAAACCGTTGATATGTATTTAATCAGTTATGAAAACGGTACTTGACATGTGAGTCTGTTTGACACAGGTCAGCTCTTCGCTGCTGTTTTTCTTTACGTTTTTATCTCTCTTCCTCTCAGCCCTCTTCTACCTGTTACCTCCAGCCCCATTGACAGAAACGTGAGTCAAGAGCAGGAGTTAACTTAGGTCTCTGGGGTCTCTGCAACATTGACCAGCCTGATGTTCTTTCAAACATTCAATATGGTCTTTTACAAACAGGAGAAGAGGGTGGGACTTAGTTTCTGTTAAGATCTCGGATAAGACTTCTGCCTCGTGCTCTCCTGGTTATCGTATTCATGCCAGCGGAGTGGCCAGTGATGGTTGCAATGCTCTGCTTGCATTTTGACTCTCTTCTAATTATAGCAAACGGTACTCTAAACTCCAGAGGTGATAATGAAGCCTGCACCCATGTGTCAACAGAGCTTCAAAGGGGTAATGCATTCCTGTTCTGCTGTCACCGTTCCTTATTTGTATGTTTGTGGGGACCTAGACTTGTGCAATCATGTCTTGCTTATTTTCAGTCAGCCGAGAAGTAAAATGTGCAGGGCAGTGGAGGCTTGTAATTTTATCAAGGTAATTGAGTATTATCCATTCGTGTTCCCTTTGGGAGATGCATGAGGAGAGAGGAAGGGCAGGAGGCTGTTCATACAAGACCTTCGTAAAAAAATGTTGCCTAGAAAGTGATGACAGATCTTTAGTGTTCTGATGTCCCTTGAGAAACTCTGTCTGCTTCTGAGCTTGGGCTGTGGAAATGGTCTTATTTATACCACACAAACTCAGCATTCACAAAATCAGGGTGTGGAGTGTGCGGAAGTGCACAGAGTAAAGTGAGCTAGAAACTTGCCCTAGGAAACTCTTGGTGAGTGGTGAAGGCTGTCTTTTTGCAGAAGTGCTGAGCATAACCCTGGCATTCTCCTGTGCTTTAACTGAAGTGTGAACCCATCACGCAGTTCTTGACAGGTTCTGCTCTTTAATCTTAACACGTGAACCAAGCTAGCTCTTGGAGAGAGAGGTAGCTTCAAACTTCACCTTTCCTTCAGGTTCTCTAAGGAAAGGGAAAAAGAACCTTCCAGGATTCAAGCACAAAGAACACCATCATGTCTGGATGACCTGACAAGTTTAAGATGACTTGTGCCTGCAACCAGTGTGGGAGGGTTATCCCTACCTGCAGTTCTCCTCTTCTATTGGTGAGAAAGTTTGGGACCTTATCCCAAGTTATCCATGTGAAAGATAGAATAGGTTAACTCCTATAGATGTGTTAGGTGTGGGCCAAGGGTATTTTTCTACCAGAAATACCTGTAACAAGATGCAATTCTCTGTCTCCAGGAGAAACTCGCAGAAGTTGTCTGCTGCCCTTTGTGCTGGGGTAGAAGGGGCCAGGGAAAGGGGAGGAAATCTAATTTAGCTGAGGTTTGACAAATAACATGCTCCAAGAATTTCAGGATGTGTTGGGAGCATATCTGGCGTAACTGGAGTTATGCAAAAAGCAGGAGTTTTTTCCTTCTGATCTTGCCTGCTCCTGTTCAAGAGAGGGGCAAGAGCCTGTGTTTATAAGGGAGGGGGAATTCCTTGAACTGGTACAAAAAAAAAACACAACCAAAACCAAAAAACCAATAAACCTTTCTAGTAGAGTCCACTGATGTGCTAAGCCAGGAAACTACAGCCCCGCACAAGCTGAGAGCTGATGAGTACAGGCATTTGGATTCATCCAGTGCTCTCTTTCTGAACACGTTCTTTCAGTCATCTGTTACCAGCTGTTACCTGCCTGGACCATGATCATCATACTCAGCCCTTTGCAAGGTTACACAGCATATAATTTAAAATTAGTTGGTATTGTTTAAATCCAAGTGCAACTGCTGAAAGCTGCCAGACTCTGCTGCCCAAAGGGGTGTTGTGAGGGTGATGTGCAGGTGGCCTGGGAGGGCGAGGGGCACTTGAACACGAGGACGGGGTGGGCTGAGCATGTGGCCTCATGCTTATCGATATGGAAACTCAACATCTCACAAACTTTTAAACCTTTAATCTGCAACGTTAATTTATATAAGCCTGCATGTGGAGGTGGGTGTGTGACTGTCTGTTCTGTGAAGTGTTCACAGGTGTGTAAAGGTCCTGGGCTGGATTTGAAGTTGAGCGCTGCTGGTAATCCACAATCTTTTGCCCTTGGCAAGCTGCGGCACCTGCCCTAACAATCCATAAATACTTGGCTGCTGAGCTGTGTCCTCAAGTGACTGCAGTGTAGATGTGCACTTTGTAAAAACTCATTTAAAACAGGCACGCTCTAAACAGATGAATGAGTTGGCTTGGATACCTTTTCTTAAAAAAAAAAAAAAATTTCCTATTCTACCAGCACACTTAACTACAACTCTGACATAAATTAGAACAACTCTGTCCTCCTCCTGAAATTTCCACTACATTATTACAGTGTTGCCAGCTCTTGTGATTTGCAGACTTAACAGGAGACCTTGAAGAAGGTCGTTTAGTCCATTCCTGTACTTCAGGGTAAGAGTGACTATGTGTAGGCATCATCCCTGAAAGATGTGATGGATAGATTTGCTTTTCTGTCCATGTTTTCAAAGACACTGACAATTAAGACCCATTGTAGCTACCAGCAGGGATTCTCCACTGAGGGTACCTGAACGCTGGTGGTAGGTGCCTTTGATGGACCACACATTCAATTCAAAACTTGCCTTTTTCATGGTGAAGAGTGGGGAAAGTGTTGCCCTGAAAATTATAGAATCAGAATAACTGTATATCTTGAACGTCACATGTAAAGTGGTTCTTTTTTTTTTCTTTTTTTTTTTTTTTGTTAAAGTCAGTCTTGATTTTTAGAAAGGGGAGAAATGAGCTGGTTCAGAGAGCGATGTGGGATGCTTGGGCTCCTGATGCTACCAGTGTGCTTATGACAGCCCTTAAAAGGGCAGGAACCTCATCTTCTGTGCTTCTCCAGCTCCAGAGACAAACTAGTTTTACAGTGTTTTGGCATCAACAGAGTGAATGGTTACATTAGGGCTACCCCTAAATGTCTAAATGCAGTCTCTTAGCAGCCTAAATGCTGCTGCAGAGCTAGTCCTCCTCTAAGCTTGCATTTTTGGATGTTGAACTGTCTTAAAAATTTCCTTGTAAATGTCCCATAATAGAGTAGAGCTTTGGAAATCCAGTTTTCACCTGGATATTTAGATATCACCCAAGGAATCTGAAGTCCTTCGCATGGGAACGGTGTATGGGAAAAGTGTACATGTCGTCAAGTAGACACGTCCCATCAGCCAGTCCATGAAGCTGCTGACCTCTCTGTAATAGAGAGCATACGAAATAAGCTTCTTATTAGCACTTGTTTTTCTTTGCACTACCATTAGGCCTGGGAAGAGGGACAGTGCTGGATGGCTGAGAACAAGCTGACTTACAAATCCAGTTCTATAAATAGTGCGACCATTGCTACGTGACTAGCATGTATTCTGGTCTGGATTAGTTCATTACTATCTGTACGCACACACATTGTGGTGACTCTGTAGCCATGGTTTTCAAAAAAGATCAGGAGAGTGAGCCAAAGGTCGTGAAACAGTACCTCAAATAGCCTGTCGATACCTTCAGCACTTGAGCTTATTTTGGTGTCTTGTCATGACCACGTGCATAACACCCATGGGTGCTGCTGGAAATTGCTTGCACACAGCAGTTGGGGAACAGACCAGCAAATCCCTTTCTTGTCCTTGAGAGACACTGTATCTAGATCTGTGATAAGCAGGAGTTGTGACTGGCACCGCTTCAGCTGAACGATGCTGTGTGCGCGCCGTGGAGAATGTCTGCTCAGGTTTGCAGTAGCAATAGTCTCTAATTAATCAAAGAAGCTTTCTCAAAGTTAGACTTTTTAAGAGTGTGAAAGTTCATCTTTGTGCATTTATCTTGCAGCAAAATTCTAAATCTAAGCTCTCGCTGATCGATGGTGGCATTAATTATGCACGAAAGCTTCAATTCTGCCAGCTTTGATCACTTTGAACGCTGCTTTACCCCGGGAAGAATTGACTTGCATTATCAGGTTGGACAAATTCACCTGCAGTCTGAACTTTTGTAAAAGTCTCCAGGGAAGGTCAAGTTTCTGTTATTTTCAATAATAAATGAGATTCCCATTGATAAAATGATCCAAAAAATAAGCTTCAGCTCCCCGAATAACAATCGTGTGGCCTCTGATGGAGGGCTGGGAAGAACCGCTGGAGTTGGAGGAGAGATGAGTCTCTCCTAGCTGCAGGTCTTGCAATTCTAAACTTGTAGAGTTGGCTCCAAGGAAGCACAAGTGTTAATGACCACTTATATATTTTGGAGGATATCTCAGGGCTGTGACTTTAAAATATGCTTGCTTACAATCTTGTCTTCTCTCAAGTAAAGTTCTTGTAGGAGAGGAGGAGAGGATGGTGTTTGTGTAATAGACAAAACTCTTACAGCTCATGGTCATGTTTTCCCCTCACTGTGATTTTTTACCAGATGGATGTTTGGAAGTGTTAATAATTGCATTTTTCTCTTCAACTCTAGAAGTAGCCTAATTTTCCTTCACATTCAGAGAGGGGGGAAAAAATTAATTCATCTAGAAAGTGTAAAGCATAACTTAAATAAATGGCAATAGAGGCAGGAAAAATGCTGTAGTGAGTATTTCAAACTTTAGATTTTCTGTTGAGGTATGAAGTGACCCGGAAGGATTGAGTGGCAGTTCATCAAAAGGATGTGTATTTCCCTCTAACGTTGTTTTATTGGCTCTTTCCAGTTATTAATCTCAGAATTGCTAAGAATAAATGGGATAATAGATGACTGCTACGCAGAGCTCTAATTTCCTTCACTGCACAGTCACTGTGGGAAAGTGCTTATCTACTTTGGCTCTTTTCTGTTGCCTCAAGAGACAATTTTACCCATGTGTTTTGCTCCAGAAGTCATCTGTTGTTTTTCAATGTATGTACATAAACAGCTACACCAAAGTATTGAGTCAGCAGTTCCCTCTGATGAAGCTATCACCAAGGACCGTCACATTTATCTCAACAGATCAGCATCATAGAGCACGTTGTGCTATTAGCCCCGAAATGTTGTCTGCTAACCACAGAATTGTGCAACACATGTAACCTTCTGCTCTTTCGCTTCCTAATTGGTTTTAAGCTTGGGCTGCCAGCTTGGTCACTCTGTGCCTCCATAACTGTTTGAAAAACGGGCATGGTTTCATCCTCCCACCTTGCTAAAGGCATTTTGAAGGTGAACATACTTTCCAGTGGAAGCTGCTCAGATTTTTGATGGAGGTTGGAGGATTGGGGGTATTCATTTTATTTGAAATATTTAAAATGCCTGTGATTAAATTATGTCACATCTCTTGGGCTCTGGTCCCCCACATCCTGCAGTTGCAGAGATAGGAGGGATTCCTCTCCGGTTCTCTTTTGCCTTTCTGCAATGTTTCCTCAGGTGGGGTGAGAGAAATGTTTCTTTTAAAAAATGGTTCACAAAATAATATGTCACCAATCACGCTCTTGAATTTTTGAGCTTTTTTGCTATATTTCATTTATGACTTCACCTACATATAGATGTGTATATCATCATCCGGGGAATTTAGGTTCCTATCAGATTAACAAATGGCTAGTCTGATAATCAAGCTCTGATTCACTGTGTCTCATTGGTTTACCTGAAATTGGGTAAGATGTCACTAGCCTTTCTGACTGTTACATTGCTCTGCCACTGGCTGTCACCTTGGTGAATGCAGATGTGAAGAAAACGTGTGTTGCCCTTCACAGCCTCGCGTGTCAGCACGGGCCGCCGGTGAAGCCTGGCAGCTCCATGGGACGTGCAGTTCTGGGAGGTGGCACTGCTGGCGCCTGCCAGCAGCGTTGCCTCCACCACCATGATGGGCAGCGGGAACCACACATCACCTTAAATCAGAAGAGTGTCCTGTGTCAGAATCCCACTAAGAACAAGAAAAAGGTTTTTTCTTTTCTTCGTTTATCGCCTCTAGCCTGTTAGCCTGCAGAAACTCGAGCACGTGTTTGACACGAAGCATGGAAATTAGTCTTGAAGCAATTTTGTCTTTGAGCTGAGCAGGCAATTTGCAGCAAGTGCCATTCACCGTTCTGTGCCAGCATCTGTCTGGCAAAGAGGTTTCACCTGCGTCAGTCATTTGAAGGACTTGGTGCAATTGTGAAAGGATAAATGCCTCACACTTTGTAAATAAGTGCTGGAGTTTAGGTTTAAATGTCATTTTTTTGGTGAGGTCTTATCTGCTATGTGACGTCTTTCTCCTGAAGATAAGCCTTCTGTCTCTGATAATCGCTTGCCTGTCCTCTGAGTCAAATAACATACAGGTGCTTCAGGGACAATCTCATCTCATCTCAGTGTTTTTCTAAAGCCTACATCTGATTGTGTGTTTTCAGGCATTCGTTTTCCTGGCGTTTACTGATTTAGTAGCACGAGAAAGCAGACTTCTGGGGAAACTGTCTTCTCACCACCCCAGTCCACAGTGTCCTCCACCAGCCCTGTGGAAGCCAGGGAGGTAGTTGTGGGGTCGAGGGTTACCTCCTTATCCCCAGTGTGATGCTGGCATGGGTACCAGCTGAAACCTGGTGCTGGTTTTGTTTGTTGGGAACCAGAGGCAAGGCAAGGAACAGCTCATTTTGTTTGGGCTGCCAGACAGTTGCACGAGGATAATTTCTGAGTGTAGTTTGTTTATGTTGGATTCAAACCAGTGACGGTGGGAACCCGGAGAAACTCTGGAATTACTCATCACAGTGAAAGCGGGAGCTGCTGTTATTGTGGCTACACGTGGCGTCTTGTGTTGTCTGCTGGCCAGTTAATACCAGAAGGGCATCAATAAACCAGCAAATGGGTATAAAATGGCATTTAAAATCAGGGCACTTGCAGAAAATGATTTGCAAGATGCTAATAAAATGAAGGAGTGTGTAATGCGATGGAATGATTGTGTTGTGTGAGTGCAGAGCTATAAATGCCTACACAGGGACGTTTAACAGAGAGAAGATGTAACTAGAAGTAATCAGATGAAATGAAGCAAAGACCATTTAAGCTAAACACTATGTCATTGTCCCTAGTTTAAGCACTGGAGTATTTTATAGGGGTGGTGCTTGGCTTCAGAAAGGCAGAGTACAGCATCCTGTGGGTATATGTCCTAGGAAATTCATAGGCGATGACAGGGTTGTGAGGCAACGGTTTTATTATTTGTGTACAACTGAAAAAGCAATAAAGTAAGTGGAGAAGCCTGTATACATTATCAGGAGCATGACAGTTCTCTTCGGCCTGCAGAGATGCTGAGTTATGTGATACTGAGCCAGCAGGCTTCCTGTACCAGGGAATGCTTTAATTAAAAGAGAGCAAAATGTAGTGTAACTTGCATTGTCTTCAGTATTTTATTGCACTTACAAAACTACAAAGATTAATAAGCTCTTTCTGTGTTAGAGCTTGGGGGTGCGGAACATACAGCAAAGGAACTGTAAATAATAAAATATTCTCATAGTTTTTATTTCAGTAAGGTAAGAAAAGAATTAAAATTAAGTGTATTTGTTTTCTTTTTATATTTTGATGCTTCCAATTATCAATAGGGATTAATCTGAAACTCAAACACCAATCAGCTTCTTAATATGTGGCATTTTTTTCAGCATCTGGAGCAGTTACCTAACCACAACACTATAGAAAGTGAACCAGGAGAATGTTTTCAACCAGCTAAAGTGTTAGCAATCACGAAGAACTAAAGCGTGCTGTGCATACAGAGCTTCCGAAAAAATACAGAAATTTGTAGCAGCTAAGAACAGGTAAAATTAAGGGATAGGATCTGTAGGGAATGGTGCCTAAATATGCATATTGCTGGGTAGATTTGCTGTCTGTTCGAGTCCCTCCCTGGAGTTTTACAGTAAGTGCATCCATATGGCTACATAACTGCGTGTTCCCATAATCTGCACGCTGCTTGCTGTAGCTGAGACATTTGCATTTATTGGTCAGTGTTGAATCTGAGGCTGGAAAAATACTAACCAAAGGTCAAGGAAGATTTGTCAGAGAATAAGACCCGTCTGAACCAAGGGCTGGTGAGTGGGCAGAGCCAAAAATTGAAGAGCCACAGGAGACTCATGGCTTTCTAAGAGTGTCATGAGGTTATCGCAGTTGGAAGTGCATTAGGTTTATAGCATTTTGCAGCTCTGGGTTAGGGGAGAAAATTATACCAGGGAGACAGTATCTCCAGTGTACATTGTTCAGTGAAAAAGACTGGTTTAAATAACTGTATCGATGTCCTGTAGAAGTGTGGTGGAATGGTGTTCCGCTTTATTTCAAGAAAAGGAAAAAACCTCGCTGAGTCTCTCTTTTCAGTAGACTGGATGTGGGCACTGAAACAAACTTCAGGGAACGCCTCAGAGATAAATGTGTACGTTTCATATGACTATCTTTCAATGGAGGAATTTTACAGGGATTGGACTAATGAACTGATCTAGTTTTAGGCACATGCTGTTAGGTGAGATGTTTTATTAAGACTTTTAACTGCAAATTAAAGGTCTGCTAGAAGGGCAATTAAAGTCATCAGAAAGTTTTATATCACACCCAACCAGGGATGACCCACATAGTGTTGTACTTGTCTCAGCAGTAAACAGCCTCGGAAGACAAACAGCAAGAGCGGGAGGTGATCTGTGTTGAAGCAGCTGAGCTACTGGACATCAAATAATCTATTACTATAACTTTAAAGTGCAGAGTATCTTTTCATGGATATATTTGCACATATGTAGACAGGTGTCAAAAGCAAACGTTTTTCTAATACAAACTGGATAGAAATAGTGCTCGGTCTGTGTTGGAGAGTCAATTTATTACAGGCTTTATTACAATATCTGTTCACAGGACATGTCTGAAGCCTCGCAGTAGAATAGAAAATAGGATACCTTGTTTTGGGGAGATTTTTTTTAATCCAGGTTTTAAAGAAAAAAGAGAAGTTTTTCCTTACGATAATTGTGGCAGCTTGCATTAGCAGTGTCGTGGGGAACAAACAGGCAGTCTGGCTCCTGGGAAGATCTACTGCTAATCTCACTGAGAGACTGATTTACACGTGCGTGGCTAACAGTAGTTTCTGATGGGGGTGGTGGTGGTATTCCTTTGGTTACAATAGTCGCATATATTGCCCAAACAAGTTTTCATTATTTTTTTTATTTTAAAAATCCAAGATAAAGCTCTCTTTTGTGTTCTTGTTTGCTGTATTTCTGCTTCAAGACTTCCCTTCTTCCACTAAACTGGGAAATTCCTCCAGTACTTCATGGTGGGTGAAAAGGACTGTGCAATGTTTACAAAACCCTTTAGTTTTTCTGCAAATCCAGTGAATGCAGTTGATCTGACTTACACGGGTTTCTCTCTGCTCTGTGACTTGGCAATTCATCTTGCAGGAGTTTGCAGTACTCAATCTCAAATCCTGGCTTGGCCCCTCATCTTTCCCAAACCCCTCTCCTCCCAGTCTTCTGTTCTCTAACGTTGAGCAAAAGGTTTGGGAGTGTTTTATTTTTTACCTGTTTTATTATTCTACTCAAAACTTACCAAGCCACATGAAGATCCAATAGTTAATGAAAACCAGTTCTTATTACTGAACTGTCCTAAGCTCAGCCACTCAGCCAGACATGACAGAGAGCTGATGGGTATTTTTTCTCAGCAGCTGAGGGCCTCTACTGACCAGTTCACAGCTTGATTTTAGTGCTAGCCCTTCACTTAAGAAACTCTCAGACCAGGCTACTCCTTCTCTTTGGCAGTTTGTAGAACTGAGATAGCTTTGCAAGTAGCTATGAAAAAAAACCAAGTAGAAAGGAAGACAGGTTGTCCCTCCAGCTAAACTACTTTCCATAACGTGCAAATATAAATAAGACAATGAGATGTTTGTTTAAAAGTGCTGTTTGTGTGGGAGTGACCCAACATCTCAGGTCTCCTCTGATGACTTATTTAAAGCAGATTTTAAGCATTCACTCCCCACACCTTTGGCCTGTTGTATTTGATATGGGTGTGGATGTCCATGTGAAATGGTCATCCTCATCCGCGCTGTGCTTTTCCATAGCTGCCCTGGGCGTGCGGCACAGAGCGCTGCTGTGTCTCTGCGTGGTAAGGCTTGAGCTGGCTGTTGGGCAGCCCTGAGCAAGTGCTGCAGGGGTCAGGTTAGCCTTGGGTTGAGATATTCTGGAGTGAATGATCTACAGGGCTAAAAATAACCAGCGAATAAGGATGCTCTGTAATTATCCGGCATGTGTTTAATTTTTCTTCATCTATAGCCTCTTCCAAGATAGATAAAATTTCTACTGGAAGTAACTGTGAGAATTTTTACATAGAAGAAAGATGGTCCTTTTGAAATAAAGTTATGTGTCATGGTTGTAGCATTAGCTAGACTTCTAAAAATCTATATACAAGAGGAATGGAATGTAAATGCAAGTATATAATCACCTGTTAATTTACTTTCAGCTAATTTCACTTCCCATAAGTCACATACGCACTTACACAAAGGGCAATTTTCATTCATTTCTGTGCCAATATTTAAAAGCAGAACATTACACGGCAATCTCATTACTACAGGTTTATTGATTTATAAAATTACACTTTATTACACTAATCCATATATTAGGAAGAATAAAATTGTGCATAGTTACAGCTAAGGTCTTCTCGCCAAAGAGGTACGTAGTTTGCTTTTCTTCAATAGTTCACAGTTTAAATTAGTGGATATCATGCTGTTGGACCCCACGAACAGAGGATTAATGGCAAACTCATTAGTTCATCAAGTTTAATCTTCTTGGTGGGTGTCCCACCTCGTGGGAAATGAGAGGGTTTCAGCTGCAGGTGTCTGGTAAGGTAACAGCAATACCTCAAAGAGAGGGATCCAGAAGGCAAGCTGCTCCAAGAAGGTTTATTATTTATGTTTTTATTGGATGCCAGAATACTCTTTTTTTCCTTTGGGGAAGGTAAATGAATGCTCTGAAGTACACATGAAGAGGTTGTAACCGTATTAGCAACTGCCACGCTGCAACAGCACCATTGGTGGTACTTTCCCAGGTCAGGGAGGTGCTGCTGCATTTGAAAATTTGGCATAGAACCTTTAACAGGTCTATTTAAGTGGCTTTCTTGGGCAGTGTGGCAGGTTTTGTACCCTTACTTCTTCTAGTCATCAGGTGCTCATCAGTTACTTTAAACTGGTATTACAATCAACCTTGAGTAAATCCCCTCACGCTGAATTGGCATGGTGTAGCCATGGCGTGCTATTTTGCAACACATACAAACAAGCTTGCAAAGCCCCAAGGCAGTAGCAAGTTATTTTTGTCCCTTTTAATCTGTTAGGCTCTGATCCTGATCTGTAGGGTTTCCTAAATCCCATTGATTTCTTTAGAATTAGGCTCTTGAAGTCCTTTGAGAGCCTGAGTTTGGCTGATCTTGTGCTAGAAAACGGAAACAAACCCCCTCTCTCTACCTCAAACGCTGTAAGGATAAATGTGTTGACGATTATCAGTGCTCTCATTTGGTGAAGTGAATGAGAGCAGTGAAGGCCACAGAAATACCAAAAATAGATCTAAAAGGGACAAAAATAACTTGCTGCCTGGAGGGTGTACAAACTCTGAGCTGTTGCTCTGCGGCTTGGCTGAATCATTTCTCCAGAGAGGCTCCAGGCAGTCAGTGCTTCTTTGAGAGAAAAGGCTTTGAGAAAAAGGGACACGCTGCCTCAGAAAGAGGGAGAGTGGCTTTTACGTGCACTGAGGGTCAACCTACCATTGCCTGTGTGCGTGGCCGGCACAGCTCCACGAGCACGAGGGGATCTGCACAAGCTGCTGCTGTGGGATCCAGCTTTGGTCGCTTAGTGTGGCTGGAAAGGCTGTTGGGGAAGGAGGTAACTGAGTGCTTTGTACAAATCCCTTCTATGTCCCCCTGTAGAAGAAAAATTACTTCAGACCACAGCCGTGAAATGCATTTCTCTCTGAAATGTGTCTGTGGAGAGACAGGTTTGTCTTGGTCAGCTGTTTTCTGGATTTAATCAATCATTTCTGCTGACTGCAGTGGCAGAAATTTGCTTTTAGTAGTGCAGTTATCTGTGTGGCCAGGAAGAGTCAATCAGCATCTGTTCCTGCGCATGAATCATTAACAGAGCTGTGAATTAATTTCTAGTGACAGACCGTGTTCTGCTTTGGACTGAGTTTCTACTCTGCCACGGAGACACTTTGAATGCTTGTTACATTCTTGTGGTTGATAGGTATCAAGTGACTGGCTAGAGGAGGGACAGACAACATTTAAAATCTCAAAATGAGTTTTGAATTTCAGGAGAAAAATTGTATTTTTAAGTTGAGCATGTTTGGTTTTTAACAGACCAGTCCTCTATGAAACTTCTGTATTTTCATGTAGTTACAGCTACAGGTTACCCCTTAGCTCTTGCCATGGGTAGGTGGGGTCACATGTGGTATAATGGAGAGCATAACAGTGCCCAAATACAATTTCTTCTAGCGCTGTGGATAAACGCCCAGTGGTAGTTTGGATAACCCCAGCCGTCAGTGAGGTGACGCGGTTCTGTGTACAATGTTTTCTTACGGATCGGTTTCACTTTATTTTTGTTAATATAGATAAGGCTGTTTCTAATACTGTGCTGCAGGTAAGTCCTGCCTTAAGCTTGGCTGCTCATCAGGTTGCCTCTTCTGGAGACAGACCAGGTTGTTTCTGTCTTTTCCCATCTCTGCTTGCCATTGGCAGATCTGTGAAGTTTGTCGTGCCTTCCAGTTATCTGGCACCATAGGTGGCAGATGCAGGAGAGCCAAAGCAGGCTCTCCAGATCATCCTGTGACATGAGGGAAGAAGGTGACCTCCAAACACTGCACCAGAGGGAAGACGGGCTGTTTTCCTAACGTGTTTCTTCCTTGGCAGCTGAAGATTTTTTTCAGTGTAGGTGATGAGAGCAGTCTCTTCTTGCTGAATGGACCAAAATATCAGTCTTTAAGAGCAATGGCAAGAACTGCATCCTTCCTTCTAACCCACCTGCAAAGAGCCTCTCAGCAAACCCCCTCAACAGTGCTCAGCATTGCAGCTTCATGAGTCATAGCATCTCTGTACACTTCACATTAAAACCTTATTTATGGCAGTTCCATTCACCAGTGACTTGGGTCTGGGTAAAATATGGTTGTAGCAACTATATCATTACTCTGAGTGTACAACTCCCATGTTATCTGTCATTTTAAGAGGAGCTTGTTAGTGGAGATGAGAAGCGAATCACTTGTGGTTTGATCAGCTGTATTTTGGTGGCTCACCAGGTTATCACTGCCAACCCGTGGAACTGGGTACAGAGTTTGCAAAGATCATTGCTTTGCAAGTGGAAGATGTAGATGTTCTGCACTGTAGAAGTCAACTTCTAAATTACTTGCTAGGGGCTGTTTTGGTGCATGGTAACAGAATTACTGCTTAAGAACTGTTTTTGTTTTAACAAGAAAGTAATTGAAGTGACTACAGCCCCTTTGAAGTCTTATTTTTAGATTACAATAAGCAAGATTCTGATTAATTTAGCAGCAGGGCATCAGTGGCTATTAACAGCTTAACATGAGGCCCCGGTAGATTGATAAGGAGCTAAACAGCCCCTGAATCACATATTAACAATCTGGCCATACTATAATTGAGACTCATGTTGGGTAATTGTCAGCGGAGTTGATAGTCAGCACAACAGCATTGGCTATTCGTCTTTTAAATGGGCGCTTAAATTATTCAGGAAAATAGTTGATAGTTATCACTACATCTGAACCGCAGTCCAGTTATTCTAGGCATAGACGACAGGCTTTAACTTAGTTAGCTAGAGTATGGCACTGGGCTCTGCTTGGGCAAACTCACCTTTGTCTAGAAGCGGTTTCTCAGGTGTAGGCTCCAGCCCATGATGAGATCTCTCTTCCGAGGTCCAAGCATTGGTGATGCATGGGTAAACTGGGATGCAGTTAGCTTGGGTGTGATAACCAAGCCAACAGCCGGGCAAACATTTCACCTAGCATCTGAGTCACCCGTGTTATAGGTAGTTTTACCCCCTCAGATCAAGAGAGAGGGTAAAACCTGCAACGCTAAGTATTAGCCTTATTTTTACTTATTTGTTTTCTTTAGTCTGCTGTAGTTGCAGAAAATTTGAGCAATTCCCCTGTGAACCTTATGTCTCTAACTAGTTTTATATGTTGTGGAACTTTCTAGCCGAGTAAGAGTGGAAGTTTTTGAAGCATTGAGTGTGTGGAAGGAGTTGGTAACCACTTGATTTCTCTTCCGGTTCCTTCTTGTTGTAGCATTAGTGATTCTGAGCTAGTCACACAGTGGGACATAGCTCAAATTAATTAGCTAAATTGCTACCTAATGGCAATAAGATTTGATGCCACTTAATATTTCAGTGCAAACATGGCATTTGGGTTAACGTATTTAAATATGATTGGTTTGCCTTTTCTAGTGGAGTATCTTAACTCCTGCCTGGGCCATCTACAGCACTCATTGTGCTCAATTAATTCTGCCATTAGCAGTGGCCTGAGCTGCTATTAGCTCCGATAAAATGTACAGTCCTCTCCATAGAGCTCTCCTTGAATGATGACCATCCTGTGGTAGGGATGCTGAAATGTAATTTGAAGTGAGAGGGAGGACACACATACGTAATTAAGTCTCATTAATGATGGGAGACGTAATTACAATTTGGGGTTTATCAGCAGAAAGCTGCAGTGGTGCTGGGTTGTGCGCGCACACGCTGCGCGGTAGTCGAGCAGTTGTTTCAGGCGGTGGAAGGGCTCCGGCTGGAAGGTGACGGCTATTCTTAGTGTCCTGTGCCTGGGAGAAGTCATCCAGTTTGCTAATGCACCCCTTGGTTTTCTTTTCTTTTCCCTCTTTCTTTCCGCCCGCCCTCTCCCCCCACCCTCCTTGTGAAGCAACCCTTCTGGCTTTGTTGTAAGTGTGGTTTGTAATCATTGTACACATCCCAGATGGTTCATGAAAACTCTTTGAAATGCCATCTGCCAGGCGTGTGTCCAGCCGGCAGCCTGTCATTCTGCTACAAGAAAAATGGAGGCGGGTTTTCCCTTCCCCCTGCCTTTCTGAATCGCATTCAGTAACACTTGCTCAGATGTGAAGCCGGATAACAGCCCGAGCATCTGCAAGCAATCTTTGCTCTAGACAGCAGCGTGGAAAGTTGTTGGGTTTTTCGCCTTCACCCAGATAAGATATCCTAACCAGTGTTGCTTTTATTTTCCCTCTGTTTGTTGAGAGGTGACAAATGTTATCTCTGTGATGTAATGTTTTTCTTTTACGCAGTGACTTGGCGTTTCTAATGCATTCAGCGTGTGTTGCAGGCAATCGCGCTGATAGCAAGCACATCTGCGATTTTTCAACTTGAACATATTCAGGAAATTAAGAACACTGAGATGAAACAAATAGATCCATTAAAATGGCTCAGAGGAATTATGGCAGAGATATAATTGTCATGTCGAATAGGCAGCGGCACTAGTCAACTGCTGACAGCGATTTCACCACTGTAAAAATTCAGAAGAAAAAAAAAGATTAATAAATACTCTCTGTGGGAAGATATAGATAAAGGAAAGAGGAGGGCTTTAAAAGATAAAGTAAAATGAGTCCTGAAGTTCCCTGATCTTTGTGTCTCGTGAATGTGTGTTGTCAGTTATTGGGAAGAAGTATGTCCCAATCTTTGTCATTTGGCTCCTGTGCTGCGTGGCTCGAGGTGATGTTTGTCGATGCGTTGGATGAGGAGCGCTACAAAGTCTGATTCTCACTTCCATTGTGCTCCAGGCATGGGACAGCTACAGTGCGTCACTGGACAGACTTACTGCTGAGGCTCTTCGTTCTTCTTCCTTCCCTCTCTCGGGCCTTGTTTAGGGGAACCTGGCAGTGATCAACAGCCATGATGCTCCAGTGAGGGTCCTCATAGCCTGACCGTCTACAGCAGTGTCAGTGCTCAGCGAGGAGACCTTGTATCCAGGCTGGAGCCCTTCATCCCAGCTGCTGGGAGTGTGCATGTTCCAGGCGTGCCAGGAAGAGACTTGCTCAGCTTCACTGCCAGCCTTTAGATGGAAGTGCAGGCACCTGGGCAGAGAGGAGCATCTCATGCAGTTCCAGTATTTCTCTGGTCTAGATCTGTGAAAGCTCTTTGTCCTCTGTTGCAACCTACTTGGGAAAAATCATTGCGGTTTTACTGTAGGGATTCAAGAATACGAGGAATGCAAATTTGAATCCTTTCAAACAGGAAAAAGTAATTCTGCTAGTAGGATGAAAACATCCATCACCATTTCCATCCCGTTTTTGCCTTTGTCCTCCTGCCTTCACCCATTCACACAGCTCCAAGAGAGGAATGACAAACAAAGCACAGGAATTTATAGAATTATAGAATGGTTTGGGCTGGAAGGGACCTTAAAGATCCTCTAGTTCCAAACCTTCTGCCATGTGCGGGGACATCTTCCACTAGACCAGGTGGCTGAAAGCCCCATCCACAGGCTGATGGTAAATAATAAAACAAGAGAGAGAGTTTCTATTTTGAAACAAGAAATGGAAGATGTTAGAGAAAGTGGATGTCTAGCAAGGATATTAATCTAGAGATAGTCTTTCAAGGGTTTGAGTCACTCTGTCAAGACTGACCTCTTGAACAGTCTCTCAGATGAATAGGGTGTAAGCAGACTTTCCGCTTCCCTGGCACTTGAGGAAAACATTTGCCAGATGCAGAAATGGTAAATTTATGCTTTCAACTTCTGACAGCTGGAATCTTTCCAGTTAATTTCTAGAAGCTCAACTTCTTTATACTTTCTTCAGACCTTTTACAGAGGGTTTAAGAAATCATATGCACTGAGAAGGTGCTGCCCAGGGACCAGAAGAGTCCCTACAGAAGTGAGAAATCATGCTGCATTAAATGTTAGCTATGGTTTCCACATCTCTAAAATTATTCCCAAGCCAGCAGATTGGTTGGGACCACTTGGATACCTTCAATTCTCTAATGCTGCTCTTTTGACTAAAGTTCAGTTTCCTGGACCATAAATCTGCCGTTTATATTTAATCTCAGATGTACAGAATCCAGCTATCTCCTAGTGTCCAGGGTCATGGAAAATAAAGGCTATTGAACAGAAATTGATCATAATCAATTAAGCTGTGCTCAGTGACCTAAAATGCAGTGGCCCAAGCCATCTTAGCGAAAAGTCATGAAACGGCTCATCTTACACCATGCTTCAAAGGGCAGTAAATTGGTCAGAAGAGAGAAGAGTTTCAGAGCTGGCAGAGTAGCAGTGATCAGAGCTCCATTCTCCATGGGCACTATTTAAGTTGTCAAGTGCTAGAGAGAGATTCAGTGTGAATTATTACTCAAAAGAAAAAATATTTCTTGAACTGGAATGAGCTTACAGGTGAACTTCTGTGAGAAGAGTTTGCAAGTTGCCTCTTTTGAACGGTGCATCAAAACTTCTCATGGTACTTTTTGATGTGGAATAAAAATAATAGCATAGATAAAATATTAGAAAGAAATAAGGACAAAAAGATCTTTATTATGTGAAAGAGTATTTGGTGAGATGAAGTGATACAGAAATAATGGAAGCTAGAAAGAAGTTGCCTTATCTGAGAATACAGATTGCAATTTTAGTGAAGTTGAAGTATGAGAGACTGTAGTGGCAGGAAGGTAGTTGCTGGCATATTCCCAGATACCAAACTCTTCCAGCTGTGTTTCTGCATGTGATATAGAGATTTCGATGCCAGAGAGCCTTTCTGAGAAAATCAAAAACATTGGTTTTGGGTGGAACAACTGGTACCTCTAGCTCAACCTATGATCTGTGTCCTGGCTTGTTTTTACATGGGCTTTTAACTTCTAACTGAACTCTTTTGACACTGCTCTCTGTGTAGCTCACAGAACTGTATTCTACAGATACTATCATATCTCTGTAGTAATTTTTTTACTGTCCATTTTAACTCCTGATAAGAAAACAACTTTATTAATGTGCTAATTTTTCCTTTCAGGCACAACCCGCCCTCCAAGAGAAGGAGAAGTGCCTGGTGTGGACTATGACTTTCTGACTGTGGAGGAGTTTCTGGAGTTGGAGCGAAGTGGGACCCTTCTGGAAGTAGGAACTTATGAAGGTATGGAGCCACGGGCACTGAAAAAGTACTTCAAATAACCGTGGTAGAACACCAGACTTGCATGACCATCGCTCGAGTTAACCAGCTGTAGTTAGGACTGCACTTTCCATCCCAGTGCTCTACTTCCCTTCTCTCTCTGCACCCTGGGAGAGGGAATTCCATTATTGCTGTGCTTTTGTCCTTTCTCTTCCACATAACTACCTCAAAAGATTAACATCAGTAGGCCAGGAAAATCTAGTATGACATCCGGTAACTAAATACTGAGAGAAGACAACACGGCAGTGAGTGAAAATGCATCTAGTCTTTGCATCTGTATGGCTCATCTCCGCGTTCACTTTTTCTTCCCTCCCGTTGTCTCCCATCACCTTCCCTAAATACACGGGCTTCATCACCCAATCACATCCCAGTATGCAACTACATGATGCACTGCTTTTGGCCTTTTTTTTTTCTTCTTTATTCTTAGATAATTACTTCTAACTTGGGTCATTGTGTTGATCCTTTTTACAGCAGAGCTTTACAAACAGCAGCGGTGAGGCAGCCAAGGGGCACTGAAATGTCACCAGGAAAAAGATAGGTTGACTCCCACAGAAAAGCAAGGCAAATTGGCCATGTTTAAGTACACAAAAGCATTTGTGTAACTCAACCTGGAACCTAAATCTCCTTTAAATTGAAAACGCCTTGTGGGGTGTTTTGGTTTTTTGGTTGGTTGGTTTTTTTCCTCCCCTGGAGAACATTCAGATGTACTGTTCTGGAGAAGACAGTGAAAACTTTTTCACAGGTTTATAATCCCTTCCAGTGTACTTTGTCCGTGTCATATTTCCATTCACAAGAAGTTAAATGGGTCTTTTCATAATTGCAAGATGTTGCAAAAGCCTTATTCTTGTGACTGTTAATAAGAAACATGAAAAACGTTTACAAATATGCACTACACAAATAGTGATAGTCTTTGAAAAGCAGTCATCAAACACAAACAGAAAAGATTGTGACACGTGGTTTTGGTTTTCAAGCTCTAAAACAAAGTCCCGAAACACTGTTTGTTTAGTCTACTTTAAAAACTCCCTTGTAAGGTCACCTTTAAACCTTGCACTTATTCCCCACTGCAGACAATTGCAGTGTCAAACCTGGTTTGCATGGAGATGCTAAATGTATAATTTGGTTTCACTCTTCCACCTCTCTGAGCTGATTAGCTCCATCAGCACCAATGCTAACGTTCCAGCAGCAGCACTTCTCCAAAATGAGCTTTTTCCTCTCTTGTGTTTCTAATTATAACACTAAATTAGTTTTCTTTGTCATGGTGCTCGAAATAGATCAGCTGAACTGCCTCACCGTTACTTCCTCATCCTATTTGTTCTGGTGACCTTTCCACTTGGAAAGACAAAATGGGTAACCGTGTGTAAGCTGGCTCCTGGGACACGCTGGGAATTAATTTTCAGGAAATGCTGTGTCCGTCTGGGACAGCTATAACATGGTCCTTTCATTGCTTATGTGATTATATGCAGGAGCAGCTAAACTGTTTAGATTTCATGGGTTGCTCTTTTGAGTTGCTGGAGATGAGGTTGATTTCTCACAAGTCTAATGCATATTTCATTTCTGTGGGTGATAGAAGTGTCTGAACTTTAAAGGAATAATTTGTCAGAAGTGCTGAGAAGCCTCTTTCCCCATTGACATCAGCGATGCTGGTGCATAGTGGTTCTGGAGAGCTGGCCTACGGAAGGAAAAATCAATAAGAACAAAGCAAATAATGATGATGCATGTGTGCACATATGCATCAAGACACATTACTGTTTGATTGTAATGTGAAATAAATAAAGTTCATTTTTCACTTACAGCTTCAAGAAATGATTTTCCTGCCTTGCGAGATTTCTTTAATGGCTTTGTTGTACTTTTTTTGGAAATCTGATTTTACAACTGTATTGATCAGAACAGTGTGGATCTTGATTAGATCTTGGAAGATGATGTGATTCGGACTCAATGCTGCAATCAGCAGCAATTTATAAAAAAAAAAAAGCCACAATCCATCAAAAAAAACCCCAGAGTACAATGTGACTTAGACTTCTAATGTCCAAGTCTTTGTTATTGCCCAGCTTTGTACTCTTAGATTACTTCATTTGTTTTATGCTGCATTTTGCTGCCTGCCTTTTTCATTTTTCAAATGTACCACCATGAAGAAGCTGATTATATTTTTGACCTTGCCACTGATGTTTTATTCTACGCCAGAGGGATGGAACCCAACAAAAGGAAATAATCTTCTATTTCTCTCTGAAGAACAATAAAATAATACCTTTAATGCATGGCTTTTATGATTAGTAAAGCTACCTATTGTACTGAGTAGAAATCAAACAATTGCAAAGGTAGGGATGCTTTTGATTACGGTATAGATCTAGAGATGAAGGAAGGGGAATGCTATGAAGTGGAGAGTGGTGATGATGAACGTGGAAGTTTTCATTTGCCCAGCAGCCACAAGCTCATGTGGCTCAAGCAGGCTGGTGATTTGGGGTCAGCGTGGTCTCGAGGGCCCTTCTGGCCCTTAATTTGTAAGCATCTGCATGTGGTGGTGGGGCAGATGGGTGTATGCTCTGTATTTCTCTGCTAGGTTTCAGCAGCTGGAGAGGAAGTCTAACCTGAATGATCAAGATAAAGTTTTGGCAGTACTGGATGACATTTGTTTGCCTCTTGATGGCATAAACAGGGAGCCGTCAGAAGAGGGGTAATACGCAGGACTTTGATGCTGATATAGGTACTGTTGATTTGGAAAGAATAAAGAACAAGCAGAAGAGAACAGTTGGAAGCCATAAAAGAGTGGGAGAGTGTATTGTGTTTTGAAAGAACAGCCTGGGTTTTGAAAGTGCTCCAACTGCAGAGACAGAAACTGCAAGCTGAATAGGACAGAAAAGGTGTTGCCTACCTACTGGGCTGCATAGTGTCACGATTATTTTTTCTGGTGCACTGCAAATAGCTTCCTCTGGGCAGTTTTTGATTCAGAGTGAATGCAGAGCAGACGTGGCGGCTGCTTTTCTGGTCACCTGTCACCTCCCTGATGAGTTCTGCACCCAAAATGCCCTCAAAATTGTGATCAAGTGGGAGGGGATGTTTGCAAGCTTTAATTCCTGAGGTTTCCAGTTCCAATCATGGATAGATCTAGTTCTAATGGATACTGGTGGATGCATAGTGATTTTTCACAATAAAGCGTAGAAATATCTTATTTTTTTTCCACTGATGAAAGCTACTTGTTGATCACGAGTCTGAGAGCTGGAGCTGAAATCCTGGAAGACCTGCCCAAAGCTCTGATGCTGCACCAGCACTGGTGCTTTGGACATCTGCACACCACATGCTCAGGCCAATTAGTAACTGCCATTGACAATACTCATTAGGAAGTAAAAATCATTTTAGACTGTTCATTGTCTAGGCCTTCTGGTGGATAGAAAATCATGATAATTGTAATCGCAGGCACTTACTGACTGCTCCTTCAGGGCATAAAATACTGACGGATGCATGGAAGAAATTGTGTAGGTTACTAATTATTTAGCAACTACTTTTGCATTTGAACTGCGGGCTCTCGTGGGGACCCCAGGGCCAGGCTGTTTTGAGCAGAACCACGACTTCTAGATTTTATTGCTGTTTCTTTCGCCAGCTGCTGAGTGGCCCTGGGCAGATCAGGTAACTGCCTTATACTTCGAGTTACTGGCCTGGAGAATATTAAAACAACACTTACTTCTCTCTTCATTAATATTTCAGCAGATATCCTGTGCCCGCAGTTATCTGCTATTCCAAATAGGAGGGAGATAGGGAAGCGATGGTATTTTGGAGGATTGTGCTGAATGCAGCAGTGGAGACGGGTGCTGGGCATGGGGACATTAGCATAGTGGCTGAGTTTTGAACAGGGATGGCTGTGTCGCCGGGATCTGGCGAGGCTGTGTTAATGAATGCCTGCCCAGCACTTAGTGATCCTCAAAAGAAAAAGTGCTGCACTTTATAACATGTGAAGGGTTATTACATTATAGCGTATTATTGTCAAGGCATCATCTTTCACTCTCAGACAAGTGTTCTGTGATTGCCAAGAGAAGTATAATAAGTAATCTGCATTAGTCTCATGACTAAGATGTAATGGGGTGACTTGATAACATTTTTAAAGTGTATAAAACTAGCTACTGTAGACAGGGTCTCCGATTGTGGTTCTTAATGAGTGCAATAAATTACCTTAATAGTGCAGTTAGAATTGCAGCTGAAGTAGAGAGGTGTATTCAGCAACATGCTTCAAATCAAGACGCCTTTAGCCTAATTTATCTGATGTGCTGGCTCTCCTTGGGTCTCTCTGCAGCAGCCCTGCTCCCTGAGCTGCTTCAGCAAAATGGCTGGATTTTCTTTGCTGCTCGTCTGGTGTCTTCACAGCCTGTGGATCTCACCACCGTGGTACAACCTTGCAACGAGGGCCGTGGCTGTGGCACGTGGGAAGATTGGGCGAGTACTGGTGCCAGATGCTGGGAATGCCCATGCAGCGGAACAACATGTTCCGCTTAATAAGATCAGATCCGCTTATTATTGTCTCCATGGTACAGATTGACTCAATAAATCATAATGACTCCTTTAGCACAATGTATCCTGTCGAATGGCCACTTATTAACATCTGTGTGCTGCGGAAAGATTCCTCTTCTCTCTTGGGCTTTTGTACTTTGCTGTCTCTTTCTCTGTTGTTATTTTTTTAAATCACTAGTATCACCTTCTTGTGTATGTGCACAATTATCAGTGTTAAGCATGAGTGCTGCTGTGCTGGCGTCATCTGATAACTGCTTCAGTCCACAAACGGCTTACGTGTTAGCTGAGTAACTCTCTCTAAAAGCAAATATTCCAATATCTGATAGGGTTTTAGAGTGGCTTTGAATTTCTTGTGGCATTCCT
>NW_010412185.1:60817-65688 GCF_000710305.1 Buceros rhinoceros silvestris | reverse complement strand
TTCCTGATTTGCTTCTCTCTGTGCACTTTCAATACGAAGTTTTTCAGTGTGAGCTCTGTCTGAAATTGTTCGTTAGCAGTTCTACTATTCACTGGTTTTGATGCATTTTTAAACACAAACCCAAAAGGTCATTCCCAAACACCTCTGGCAAAAAGAGATATGGTAAATTAGTTGCTTTTTTCCTGAGCTAGATTTCAGGTTATTTTAAGGCATTATTTACTCTCTAACCACAGTGTGATGTGGCTGTTCATAGTAGTCCATTGATAGATGGCAGCCTATAAATGGTGTTGTTTCTTGGTACTGGCGGTGCTCAGGACTGTCTCTAGAGCTGGCTGCTCCTCGCTGGTGTTACCCAGCTCCTTTCCAGAGGAGTAGCCTGTCTGTGCTGGGTGGTAGCTCGGCCTCCATGAGCCGCAGCATTTCCCTGCCCTGTGCTGCGAGCTGCGATACACACGCCACCGCCTTCCAGAGAGGCAGGGTGTTACTGGGACACATCCTTGTGATGGGAGCCTGTCTGTAAATATTTAAATATTTGCAAGAAGAAGAGTTGCATATTGCAATGGCTTAACATAGCATTTTCTTGATTACTACTGCCTTGTGCTAGGTAGGGTGTGTTGCAGCTGCTTCTCCTGTGCTCGCTGTATGTACCATGGAGGAACACATGCCGGTTTATGTTCCCTGTGATTTTTTTTTAAATTTATTTGCATGTGGATGTAATGGTTGCTGTAATACAACTGGGCTCAGGAAAGACCCTGAGCTTCCACAGCCTTCTCGTGTCCCCTGGTACCAAGATCTTACTGCTTATGTATCATTTAAGTATTGTTGCTTTGTTTTGGAAATTTTCCATACATAAATGTGCTTGGATGCAGCTGTGCATGAGCCTTAACAATAGCATGTGGCAAAACCTAGTGGTATCTCAACACGGGAAAGATCAGCATAAATGACACTGGTTTGCTCTATAGGTGACTTTCTGCTCTGCTGTCCAGGGACACTGGAGTATGTGTGTGTTAAATTTCAGACATAAATTGAAATGTGCATGCTCTAACATTTTGACTAGTTTAACAAGAAACCCAGGCTGGTCTTTGAGTTAACTTCACTATTAATAACTGGAAAAATTGTCAGAGAATCTACTATTTAAAGCAAACTGGATTTGTGTATCTTGTAGGTTAATTTCTCCTAGGTCTCTTTTCTTGCCTCTGTTTTGCTTCCGATCCAGATACTGTATCTGTGGCCTCCTCCTGGTTGCCTGGATACTCTGAATTTCCTCAAGGCAATTGCTAATCAATGTGCAGTTGCAGCTAGGTGAATCCCACAGACAGCAGCCAGATCTGTCATCTAAATGTAGAAATCTGTAGCAGGATGTGATCTGGGAGGAGAGCAGACAAAACACTGTAGCAGGAGCTCTGCTCCCAGGAATCAATTCATCCTGTGCTAATCAGACACAAGCACTCCTGCTGGATTAGAGGAGCAGAAGCTCTTCTAAAATTAAGGGCCTATTGTTTTGGTTCTTGTACAGTGCCGAGAGGAAGAGCTGCATCTCAGAAAAAGAAAACAATTACATTAATAATTAGGTATAAAGTCTTCATGTCAAGACCTTGCTTAATTTTGCTGGTTATCTCCAACCTCTTTCCCAAAATACCCATTTGCATCAATACAGTAAGCTATGAACTGCTTTTTAAAACATGAGCTGTTAACGGAGTCCTTGTGAAAACGGAGCGGTAGCTTTGAAGATCAGATGCACTTCTTGTGGACACAGGGTCTGCTGTGCTACATAGAGGCTTTTGAGTTTCTTGGGATTTTTATAATTGCAAAGTTATGCTTCACTGTAGGCGTCAGTAAATTGAGAACTGTGAGAATTCTGCTCAGACCTTTCCTGAGAGGCAAATGCACTCCCAGGGCCAGGCCTAAATCTCTTTGCACCAGAAAAGCAAGACAATTTCTCCTTCCCCGGAAAACAAAGAGTTACTGCAAAGCCAGCACCTACCGATTAAAGTAGAGAGAAATACATGGTTTGGGACCACGTTCTTCAATTGCTGTTGTACCATTAGCGTTAACGCTGCAGCTTGTGCATGACCTCGCATACAGCTCCTCCGCCTTCTTTCCCCTCTCCGTGTCAGCTCTGCCACCCTGTCCCCACCCCAGCAGCCTCTGTGCTCGCATCTTTCCTCTTTGCAAGGTGAAACACCTCCTTTGCTATCCATGCCACTTTAGACTCTTCTAGATTGTGTCTCTGTTCTTGTGCATTTCTACCTGTTCCAGAAACAGCATCTTGAATGGATGGAGTCCTTCGACTGGAACCAAATTGAATGGTGACTGGGAAAAGTTTATTTGGTTTGATTCCTAGTTATTTTACTTCAGGGTAGCTAGTTGGTGTATTTTTGTGAATGACATTTTAAATTCCATGTCACATAAACAACTTAAGGTTGTCTGTAAATTTACTGCCCATCAGGGGAATATTTAATAAGAATGTTTTGCTATTCTGAAATAGAAGAAAAATTTTCCATTACCGCTCGGTTCCTAAAACTTATAAAGGAAGTCCTCTTGGCTGGCTTTGTTGCCGTAATTTGTAAGCTACAGGGCAGGGCAGAAGATTGCTTTCACTGATGGCGAGCACTGCTTGAATTGGCAGAGGAAGAAGTGTTATGATGATGAGAACTTGTCTTATTGTTGTGATTAGCTGTTACCAAAGTCTAATTACTGTGCGTGATGCTAAAATGTGTAAGCTGCCGACACTTGGAGATAAGGAGATGAGAAGAAATCAACTCATTCCAAATAGCTATGCAGGTTTTTTTTGTTACTATTGTTATTTTTGTGAGCTCTGAGTGGAGCTCCAGAGTGCATGGATTAAGTCATGGCTTGGGCTCAGAAGCTGCCATCAAACTTCGGTTGAGGTTAAATAAGTTTTAAGCACCAAGGGACTGAATAAAAAAAGGGTTAGTGAAAGGTGATGACAAGGAATTCAGTTAACGGTATGTGCATCTTCTGAGTAAATGTGTCCTTATTAGCTATTAATTCCGTTGTAGGCAGAATCCAAATGCGACTGAGAGGAGGGTAAAGCTTGGAAGCCCAGTTCCCGTAGGAATCAGACATGGGAAAGTGCCGTTTCTGCCGTGCTGGCTGCTTCAGAACGGGCATTGCCACAAAATGTAGAGGTTTTCCCTCTGTTTGACCAAGAAATCTCCTTTGTCTGGGAGACGGGCTCTCTTTTCCAGCTTCGAGACATCCTGTTAGGGGCACAGTCCTCAGAAGTTTTGTGGAGCTTCACCTGAGCTCAGCACCCTGAGGAGTCCTGCCACAACTACTGTGCTGACTTTAGAAAATGTTTTGGGATCCTCTGGGATGACAGATGCTTGTGTATGCACATATAACATGCTGTTAATAATTAGAGCTGATTGGATATTCAGTACAAATTACACTGGCTATGAAGTTAGCCCCTTCTTTAGGCTTACAAGTGGCTCACAAAACACTGTTAAAGCACATTTTTAAATGTATGTTTTGTCATAAACATTGCCAGATTTAATTTGAACAAATAATGGCGAGTCTGAGTGTTTTAAAACTCTTGCTGGGCTGTTCACTGTCAGTTGATAATGGTGCACTTTTGGATTTCTGAGTCACTGGGTAAATATTTTCTCTTTCTCTTTTCTGGGATTAAACATGAGTTTTGCTGATAATTTTAAGTGCCAGTCCCTCCAAATGGAGAGTCTGCCCCCACACCCAGGCCACATGCCAGGTCTTCAAAAAGAACTGCTTAGAGAGGAGAGATAGGTCTGACTGCATACAACAAACATGAGGAAAAGAGAGTATTTCCATTTTCTCTCATTCTTATGTCACCTGGAAGCTGGGTTGGGGCTTTTCTTTTACAGTTTTTCATCATGAGGTGGGTTGTCTCCCAAACCTGTATGTCCTTGGGTGAATCTGAAGGAAGAGATGTGTTTTTTTGGAATATGGACTCAGGGTGACTCTGCCTCCCGTGGAGGAAAAAGTTCAGCTCCAATGGCTGCATTTCCTATATTCTGCAAAACAAAACCCACAAGCGCTGAGCCACGCTCGGCTTCAAATATTTGCTCTTTGTACATGTTCACGTATACTTGTGGGGATCCTCTAAGACAGCACATGGTGTTAGCAGAAAACAATTATTCACTAATAGCAGCACCAACAACTGCAGCTGATTTGAAAAGTGACTAATGATTTTGGTGTAAGCGTATCTGAAGTACTTTAGAGCAGCCTGGTTTTCTGCTGAGGAACAGCTCTCCGTGGACTCTTTGGAACTCCAGCCTTGCTTGTTGCTAGAGGAACTGAAAAGGAACGAAACTCGAAGATATATATAGAGAAAATATAGAGAGAGAAATATATATATATATTTCTCTGTAATTGGAGGAGGGATCATCTGTGTTGTGCTCTTGTCCAGGAGAAAGAACAATCTACACTAGCAAGGTCTATGTACCGCCTTCATTCGCTCTGTTGCATCCCTTGCAAAATGATGCAGCCATTTACAACAGAGCAGAAATAAATTTTGCACAGAATAGCAAAGTGCAGTGCTGTAAATAAAAGCTGTTCTCACGTACGTGGCACATGCATGGATCTCTCTGCTTAGCAGTTAACATCCTCAGAAAACACACGTTTTGTCTGGAAAAACAAACACCCCCCTCCACCCAAACCCCAGAGTGGCAGCATTCTTTGAGAGAATAGGATGGCAGCAAGGTAGGTTATCCTTTTCCTGCCCACCTACCTTTGTATTTTCCCTTCACGGTCTGTCCCCAATTTCTTCTCTTTTTGTATTAAATTGTCCTGCAGTATATAGAGCATAAGAATAATTTCTCTGGCAGAGACTACAACCTGCTTAAGGAGCCTCCATCCCCATTAGACACTCT
>NW_010412185.1:45998-60712 GCF_000710305.1 Buceros rhinoceros silvestris | reverse complement strand
TCCAGAAGAAGTAATTTCCTCCTCCCTATAAATTATGCATCAGTGTACACTTAAGATTCTGAAATGATGAACAGAAGATGAAAGCATTGCAGAGTGTTGCTGCTCCTATGGAGCTGAATCCACGACGTTGTATACAGGCTCGAACACGCCTTGTTAAGACAAACCTGCTCGTGTTGCTGTCCTAGTACTCCGGCTGTAAAAGCGTGGAGGTAGGAGCTTCTCTGACTTCTCCAGCCTCAGCTCTGTAAAAGAGACTTTTTCTCCCCTTGGGAGGCAGTGAGGGGGAAAGGTAAAATGTGTGTCCGATGTGGTCTTCCCAGACCCAATCCCCCTTGCTTGTGATGTGTCTGGAGAACTTCCAGAGTTGCAGGTCGAGATCTATCAGTGTTGGGATGTGCACAGTCCCTGTGGCCGCACCCTAAAGCTGGCAACACACACAGCTTGGGGGTGGTAAGGGACTTAGGTGTCTAATGGGGAAGGCAATTCAGTCAGCTAAACAGGAGTTGAGATAAGCATCTAGTGCTTCCAAGCTGAGATAAGGACGTGTCATTTTGAACGTCACGGGTGTGGTGGCTGAGCAGTATGAAATGTGTTGGGTGAGCTGGAACTCCTGTGTGCAGCAGTGGGGCAGGTCCGTGCAGAGGTGCTTGGCTAACTAAGCTCAGTGTCACACCTCAGTATGTGAATGATGTTGTTGGCTTCTGCAACAAATCCACATCCGTATGTATAAAAATAAATGGAAAAAAATCTTTTTTAGCACAGATGAGGTTTTTAAGGTACCTTTGCACATATCTGTCTTTGGGGTCTGGTTTCCATCAAGCATAACATGGGGAGTGAAGGGCCTTGTACCCCTTCTGGGGGATGGATATTAGATACATAAGGTAATTATGTGCTGAAAAATTGAAAAATAAGGATTTCAGGTTATACATAGCTTATGGAGATAGACAAAGAAAATAATCAGATGTACGTGTGTATTTTAGAGAACAATTTTGTGTCACTGCCGCCCTTGAAGCTATGTGCGTGCAGCCCCACATGGGTTTATAGAAAGCTATATGGGAGAGCAACCTTTGTATTTTGTCATGCCAGAGAGTATAGGGAGAATTTCTGTGTTCACCATTGGAATCTGAAGGTGGCAAATGAAATTGGATGATAATTATATTAATATATTACATTAATAATAATAATTCCAGACCTGAGGTTCCTGTGGAGCATTTCAGGACAAGTCAAGCACTGCTGTGGCGTTTGAGGCGATGTGAAACAGGAACAGTGAAATACCTTCAAGCAGTTCTGGCATCAATGAACCTGCACTTATTCTGTATTTCTTCCCTGGTCACTTGAAATGACAGTGAAGCATCCCAAGCTCTTTGCACTGTTTGTATCACGTCTGGTGATGGCTGCCAAGAGCTGTGTGTTTGCATAACTGTGGGCGCGTCTTTGTCCCTTCGAATTTTGCTTTAAGGTCTGGTTGTTCACTTCTACCCAAGCTGACCCAACTGCTGAGGAGGCCTTCCTCTTTGAAGAAAGCCCTGCCACGGGGTACCTTTCCTTTTCTCTCCTTTGACAAAGTTTTCTTTTAGAGAGAGAGTAGTTTTTGCTTTTTAAATTGAACATCCATCCTACAAGAACCTGTGTGCTAAAGCAGGCCATCGAGCCTTTCATCACTTCTCTGGGTGATAGCAGTCATGAATTTTTTATTTTCTGCAGGGCTCACTCCAGATCTGCCACAGCATTGTGTGGGTGCACACATGTAAAAAGGCTACTAATTGAAATTCAGATGTAACGAGATGAAGTTTTGCTATTCACTGTGGCTGCTTTTTGTTTTAGCCCTTGTACGCTCAGTGCACCGAAACAATGCAACCGTTGCTTCTCCTTTTAGATTCAACAAGAGTAACTTAGAAGGCAAGAAATATTTCCGTGTCTGCTCTAGAGATGAAATATGCTCCCCCCACCCCCAAATGGGAATGGCGTATGTTAGTTTATTTTCTTACTTGTGGGGAGAGACAGATTTTGATGGAACTGAAATTAAAATAAAATAAAAATCTTGCTGCTATGAACTGTTCCCTTTTGAAGATGCAAATGTGTTTCTATTGCCTAGGTAACTATTATGGAACGCCCAAGCCTCCCAGCCAGCCCCTCAGTGGGAAAGTGACTTCCACCGATGCTTTGCAAAACCTGCAGTCTGGCTCCAAGCAGTCAACTCCAAAACGAACCAAGTCTTACAATGATATGCAAAATGCTGGCATAGTGCATACAGAGAATGAGGAAGAGGATGATGTACCTGAAATGAGCAGTAGTTTCACAGGTAACACAAAAATATCGTGGTCCGCCAGTTAGGATACCATGGGGAAGGTTTTTGGAGGGGGGTTGTTTTTAATGGGTTTCCTGCAAAGCTGTCAATCCCAGACAGAACTAGCCAACACCACCTGAATGGCACGTGTCCAGATGTGGGCAATCAGACGCGCAGTTGTGCGTCTAAAATGGCCTTGTGGGATTGAACTGGGTGAGAAAAACTGGGGAAAAGTTCAAATCCATTAGTTGCAGAAAGTTCTAGGAAGACTTGAGCTATGGTTGACAATTATAAACAGTATGAAATGGCTTAACCAGGATGACATTTGAAATTAATTATTGCTTCCTCATAAATATGATACCGTCCTTTCCCCTGAGGTACCTGGCACGTACAGTTGCTCGGTACTCTTCTCCAAGGTGTCTTCCACCAAACTGAGGGCTATTTGCTGCAGGAGTGAGGTCTGAAGCATGGGTCCAAGCTCACTATTTTGTGAAGGCCTTGCTGAACACAAATCGCAGTCACAGGACCTGATTTTAGGAAGGAACTGGTGGGAGATGCTGTTTAACCTCCTTGCTGCCTGTCTCAGTTTGGTGCCCCTGAACTAACTCAAGCAGCATTTCTCTTCCTTGTTTTCCTTCCCAAGATGAAATACTGCAAGATACAGCCCATTTATCACAACGTTACCACTCCCTGGCCCCTTGCCTCCATTAAATGGGCACAGAATCAAGACAAGAGTTATTTCTCATAGATCGAAACGATTCCTTATGCTTATTTCACATGTAAGTGTGCTAGCCATATGACAACGCTCCTGCTTCCTTGGAAGACCTCTTGGTGACTTGTGTTTTCCACACTTTGGCATGTTTACACTTGCAGTCTTAAGCTGCTGACGATTCATACATGCTTCTTTATATTCTCAGCTTCTACCTAAAAATACCAAACCCCATGAAGGCTAGAAAGCAGGTGGCTGAGGGTTCTGGTGTAGTCTAGATCTTTTTCTTTTCTCTTCTCCCGGTTTATTATTTTCAGTATCTTGGCTTTTTCTAATGGCAGCACACAGACTAGAAATAGCGCAGGAGCTGCGGTTAACGGCGCTCCCTGAAAAACCAAGGCTGTGGGCTGTGAGTTGAGGAGGTCTGTGGTCTCTGGTCTGGAGAGCAGAGGCGAGGTCTTGGCTGTGAAGCCCTTTCAGTCCCACTGCTTGGGGACTTGGCAGAGAGTGACGCTGACCTCGCTGTCTTTTGTAGTGTGTTGCTTGCTGTGTGTGCTGGCGGCTGCTAATCTCAGGTGATTTGGAAGTACTGCCAATGATTTTCCACACCTGCATGAACCAAACAGAGAAAATCCCTTTGGTAGACACAGGGGTAATTTCAGAATTTGTCTGTTGTTGCCAAAACATCTCTGTGAAGGAGTTAGGAGCACGGACCTGGTTTGCAGTGAGTGTTCACTGTGATTAGGGGGGGAGGGAATGAGCAGCAGTGTTTCATGGATACTGCTCCTAGCTGCATGTATATAAGCATCAAAAACATTTCCTTAGAGGAAGAAGGGCCAGCTACATCATAAAATACTCTTAAGTGACTTTGACTGGAAGTATACAGTGATGAGCTGTGGAATAAACCTCCTCAGCCAGCCAGAACAGGCACCAGTGAGCAGCACCAGTGGACACATGCTGAAGTGCTGATAATTATTTTAATTTTTGATTTAAAAAAAACTGCATTGCACTAAAGACGTTCACCATTAGCTTGTTGACTTTGAGCTTCTGGCTGCCTTCTGCACTTGTAAAAATCTCCCCTTTTGATCATTCTTCAAACAGGAAATTTTATTCTCCTAATCCTTGTCCCACAGTTGGCACTGCGGGAGTGAACTTGTAAGCCTGCTCCAAAGCCCATTGAACTCATCTACATCAGTGAGCCCTGGCCTCAGACAGCTTGGAAGGCATCGGTACCTCAGCAGGGCCTATTAGAGCGAACGCAGTAGCTGATCACAGCTTCTGATTTGCGCTGGCAAGGGTCTGGCTGGCAGAGTGTGTGTGGGCAAAGCAAGCTCGTCCCTGCTGGCAGAAAGACTGCAGAGTCGCTGCCCTCGGTTCATCTGTTGCTGTGTCTTGCGAATTAATAAGCAAGGAGAGGAAAACTCTAGGGATAACCCTGGAAAAGGAAATGGGGGGAGAAAAAGACTGATTTTCAATTTTATTTGTGCTTGTTTATTCTACAGCAGAGTCTGGTGACCAAGACGAGCATAACACGCATATCGTAAGAGAGACAGCCCCACCGTCCACGATTGATAGCCACACCAACGTTCCCACCACGGAACCATCTCAGAACCTCCCTCAATACCTACCTCCTTCTGCCGAGGATAACCTAGGTCCTCTGCCGGAAAACTGGGAGATGGCCTACACCGAGAACGGAGAAGTCTATTTTATAGAGTAAAGCACATTTTTGTTGTTCTAATTCCATCTCTCTCTCTCTCTCTGGGCATAAGTAAACTTCCACGGATGCAGTTCATGCGTGTATGTGTGCACATTAAATATTGAGTGTATGCAGCTATGTTGCAGAGCCGTAAGTTCTTCCCTGCTTCTGAAGGGGTTTTGCATTTCCTGATTGGATTAACATCCAAATTACTCCTGAGTTCAAAGGCAGAGGGAACTGCTAGTTTTAGGAGGGTAGTTACAAAAGCAAGAGACGCTTATAAAATATGGGCCAGTCATTTTCATGGGTGGAATGAAAGCTCCTAATTGAAAGGGCTGAGGCTTCGTTTCTGGAGCCTGCCTCTGTGCATAATGCAGCAGTGAGAATTCCTCCAGTCACGTGCTCAGGCATTAGCGGAGCCAGGGAATGGACTTTGTGTGTCGTCCTCTTGTCAGAGCAAATGGCCCAAACGTGTTAACATGCTCCAGTGGTTTGCAGAAAGCGTAGCTCAGTGCAAAGTAGGCACAGTAAGTTTGGAGAAGTATCTCGTGCTCTGCAGTGTTTGCCTAAGAGCTGAGTGCTGTCAGCAGTTTTATGATGACATTGATTTTTTCATGCCATAAATAATAGTCTCTAATTATACTTGTCTAGATTTATTGAGATATAGGAGTAACTTATAAAATGGGACGTGTTAGTGGAAGAGATTTCTTGCACAAAGTTTAGCTAGACATTAAAATTCAATTTTGAAACTCAAGCCCTTAGCTGCCAAAGTGGAGGAGGGGAGCGAGGAATTGATTTTGGATCTGATGGGCTCTTTAATGTGGTCTTGAAACTGAGATGCTCTGTCTGGGTACCAGAAACCAGTGGCCAGTTAGTACAGAAGACCCCCCTCTGCTAATGCTGGATTAGGGCAGTAAGGGGAGCAGTCCTGCTCCGTCACTAGGAGAGGGGACTTCTGGACAGGGCTAAGGAAAGGTTCATCAGAGCAGGTTTTCCCTTGGCTGCAATGGCAGGGGAACACATCAGAGTGCCAGAAGATCTGAGAAACCGGGAGGACTGAGACCACTGCAGTAGCTTTTCACCAGTGGGGAGAGGGCAGCTGTAAAAAAGGCCGTTTTCCAGGGCACTTTCAATTACCTGAAGAGGCTCCACCAACCCCCTGGCATAAGCCAAACTCTAGAAGGCACAATGCAAATCTCATCAGCTGCATATCAGATGAAACCGAAATGGGTTCATTATCCTGAACACGGTATTGTGCCCCTCATTATGTCCTCAGGGTGCCTCATTCATTGATGTGCTTTCTGGCTTTAATGTATATAACACAGCCTGAGTAATAACCCAATAGCTTGCCATTTTCCTCCCTGGAGGAGGCCAGATGATGAGCACTAAATGCTGCCCAAGCAGACAGTTGCTCCTTTTTTTGTCCCCATGTGGGCTCCTGCTCTCCTTCCTTACAGATGCTTCAGCCAGGGCTTCTGCTGCTGCCACCAGTTTCCTGAAAGCCAATCCCCGTGGCTGCTGTGTTCTCTGGGCATGTGTGTTCTCATAGCAGTGCAGCACTGTAGCACCTGAAATAATTTGTTAGACCTTTTGCAGGAGACTCATTATATCTGGTGGGAAAACGTAGCCTGCATACACGGCTGTCTGTCTGACGTGAAACTCTGGTAGCACACCAACTGCTCCCTTCCCTGCAGTGCAGATTGACCGTTTTGAGGATACATACACACAGGAGGGGATTTTGTGCAAGAATGTGTTAGTGTGGATGCAGCACTGAGTGACTGCAGATCTATTAATTCTAAGGACACCCTGAGCCTAGAAACAATTTAGTTTGATTTGTATCAAATTAAGAGAGCAAGCTAATGAGCTGTGCGGACCCAAGCTGGCTCAGATGTCTGTACCGTCATCTACAGCGCTTTGGGTTATCGAGGCAGGGTGCTGAAGGGAGCAGTGTGGGAACATCTGAGCTGCTGGAACAGAACCAGCACAGGTCTAGTGGGGCCAGAGCTGCAAGTGATCCTGATGTCTTGTAGCTGAAGCAATTTGGCTCTTGAGATACGTTCCTCTGGTTCTTTAATTGGGGTTTTCATTACCTGAACTGTCGCAGTCCCTCATTACCCTGCATGTAGATCTGTGCAAGTAACAAGTCTAACACAGTCCTGTCCCTCCGAGTGTACGATCTGAAAGGCGTTTAGCTAAATCTTCTGTGCCTCAGCAAACTGCACTGTTGTGAGCCTTTGGTTAGCCAGGCAAAGTTGCAAGAAATATGTAAATATTCTGTTGCTCTCCTCCCATTGCCCTCTTTCTCAGCTAGACTGCAGTCTTTCTTATTTATAACTTCTGGCAGAACCCTTCTGCTTTATTGCTGTTAATTTCCTGACTTGCTGAATTTCTGCCGTTCTTTTTTCTAGTTGGCAATTAGTTGCTCTGAAGCACACAACAGGATTAAACACATTTGCTCATCCTGCCTTGGGAGGGCTGGGTAGTAGGATGTGAAAACAAGGCCCTTTTTATTTACACGCTCGGATCTCGGGAGCAGGGCAGTCGCCTCTTCTTGCAGTAAAATAGAAGTTTGCTGGTCGGTTGTTAGTTCCTCAGAGATCACAGCCCTCATTGCAGCCCTTCCAGCATGATGAGACTGTTGTGAGGCTAAGGTTAAGTTTGTAAACCTCTCTGAGACCTTGAAGGAGAAGTAAATAGCATTACTATGGTATCGAAACTTTAAACTGTTAAGCAGTGTTAAAGGCTAAGCTAGATAAATGACACCTCAGGGGACCGGAGGTCTTTGCAGGTTGAGTCTAAGATGACATCAGGCTGTAGAAGAGGCGTTATGTTACAAGGTTGTCCATGTATGCAAGTGAAATGATGGGAGAAAATAATTTATAGAAAAATGTGTTTTAAGCCTGTTTACTATGCAGCCTTCACTGCTGGGACTGGCATCGTGGTACTGTCAGGGGACTTGTAGAAAGGAAGAGTTGAAAGTAAAGCTGTTCAACTTTCATCAAAGGCTTTGACTGAACATTTTTATTTGTGTAATTAAAAAGTTTTCAGTGGAAATTTTGGTTTTGACTAGTGCTTGGGTCAAATCTCGGTAAGTGTCAAAGGTCTTTCACAGGACCGAAGATCACTGCATGGTTTAGGGATTCTGATTTTCATCAGGAGGCAAATGGCTCAGAGACAGCTCCTGGAATTGAGAAACAAACCACCAAAGACAAAAGTTTGGGAATGAATATTATAATATCGCAGATTTCATGTACATCCTTCCAGTCAGGAATGCTGCTTTGGATGTTCTGTTTTCACCTTTGTGTTTTCAGTGCCAAGGTTCTTGTGATTTGGTAGATTGCTTTGCAAAACATCAAATCGTAATGCTTTTTCTCTTGAAGCAGAAGTATGCCTTCGGGTCTGTTGAATGATAAAGAGGATCTATACTTTTATGTCACTGATACTTCAACTCTGCTTTATTAACAAAGGTCATATTTCCATTTTTGGTTTCCAGCCATAACACAAAAACAACATCTTGGCTAGATCCACGGTGCCTGAACAAACAGCAGAAGCCTCTAGAAGAATGTGAAGATGATGGTAAGTGACTGAAAGTAGTGAAATAATAATGTGTTTGGTCCATTTCTAAGTAGCTTTTTTCCTCTCCTTTTCCCCTTTTCAATAACCTGTGTTTAGAAATACTTCTTTTAAAAAAAACAGGTTCATTAGTAAGTCCATAGAGATGATATCTGTGTTGTTGTAAAATCACTGTCTGTGTATGTAAAACAGTCGTTGAGATGGCAGATAGTTTAATGAAAGTCAAAGATGTGCTAGAAGTAAGAGGCCTCTTTTTGCAAAAGCATTTGAATAGTCACTGATGCTGAACAAGACTCGAAGGTTTCTAACAAGCTTGCTCCTTGAATCTCTGTGTAGGAGGAAAGTGACTGAGTCTCTACGTGCTCCCATCATATTACTCTTCAACCACCTGCTTTACACGAATTGAAAGAGTTATGTTGTTATTTCTTTGAGCAGAAATAAGTCAATTGTTTCATTTCTACTGTTAAATTCCAACAGTCCACTTAGTGTTATGATTGCTGAAAACAAATTCCGTTTGAAAGTGTAGATTATTGCCACTGAAAATTGATGCTGTTGTGATTTTGTATTCCTTGAGATGTTGGAAATGCAAGCCACTGTCCAATTAGAGCAGCCAAATGCAACACTGTTAAAGGAGCTTCTTTCCATGCATCCTTTAGGAGATGCTGGACGAAAAAGGGAATCATTATGAAAATAACTTCAATGTTTGGGAAACCCTGTGTGGAAGTTTTGGTCTACTGACCAGTAAAGGTGATGGTAGTCTAATGTGTAATTTTGGCTAACACAGTGCTGTCATGGTAGACGTTTCTTAAAAATGGCAGGGTTTACTTCATCGGTGCTTTCCTTGTAAAATTAGTTTTCATAATACGATTAACCTCCTACTGATGTGAGTCAGCTCCGTAAGAACTATGATTTTGTTTCAGAAAAGGATCAGTCCCTTTTCACTGGTAGGTTCCATTCTGGTCTCCAGAACTGCTGTTACTATTCTTGCACGTGCAGTTTTTTGACCTCTGCTTCCTTTCACATGTGAGAATTTGCCTGTGTAGCCTTTGCTGCCCTGATGGAGGAGCTCGCCAACTTCCTAGTGCACGCTGCAGCATTGCCCCAAGCCACAAGGACGTGTAAAGCCCACGCGGTATTTGAGCGCACCGAGCTGACGCCTGCTTCAGATCCTTAGCAACTGGCGTCGTCTGTCAAGGAGGGAGCTGGATTAATGAAGGCCTTGCTCTGCACCTAAAAATGGATATGTCAGTGGGTAATCAGAACAGGGACAAAATTAAATAAAAGCGTATGCAGGCAAAGCTCCCTCCTCCTTGCAGTTAAGCGTTGCTGACAATTTAAAGAGGAGGTTGCTAAGTCTCAGCATAAGCTTTCCTCTTTGAGACGGTAGTTTTTCCTGAAGCAGAACTTCTGTCCCAGCTTTTCTACCAGCTAGACTCCCCCTACCAGCAAGACTCTGCCCGGTGATGCCAGCAAGCGGCATGTGCCACTGTGGGTCAGTGTGCCCTGTGCTGCGCTCTGAGCCAGGGCAAGGAGCAGCTGGGAGGATAAAAGTCCACAACGGGTAGCTGAGCAGCTCCATTAAACGGTTTTAAGTCTCCTCGCAGAAGGGAAAGTCTTTCTCTTGTCCTCAAGCAATTAGAAAACAAATACTGGAATAATTTGTTTTATTTGGATTAGAAACTTACAGCTTTTTTTCTAGTTAATCAAGTTTATAATTTTGCAGAGTAGTGGCATTTTTGTTTATCATGCTCCTAAAATCAGCTAGTTTCATCTTCCCCCACACCTTTCACTTCATTCACTAAGTCGCTCATCAATGAATATTTTTAACATTCAATAGTTAAACCGGTCGCTTCATAGATGCAGTAGTGCTCTGCACTGGTTTGCTTGGCTGCTCTGATCTTGCTTTGCACATAAGGATAATTGCGTTTCAAAAGACAATGTGAGCACGAAGAAGAGAGAAGGTTGTTTTTACTGCACGGTAGAAGCTGGCCATTTTCAGCAAGGGTCGCTGCTGGGTGTGTTTCCAGTGGAGTCAGTGGGAGTCCTCCTCTGTTTTGTTTGTTGCGTGTGTGTGCACTGAGTTTTCAGGCTCGATCCCATCCTGGCCTTGGTTTTTCTAAATGTTAGATGTTGTTTCAGGTTTGTTTGGGTGCAGTTGCTTTGTGTTTTTTCTTCATCAGGATATGTGTCCCTAACACGTGTTTGGGTGTTTCCAGTTGTTTAGCCTATCACAGGAAATTACAATTCGTATTTCACGCCAATGGTCCTAAACAACTGTGTTAGTAGAATACATTGCAAATAGGTTGTGGAAGTGGTTTTTTAGGTGTCCAGATTTCCCAAGGCAATGCTGTGACACTACGTCTTCTGTTTCTTTGTTTCTGTCATTCCTTTATGTGGCTTATACTTTGCTGTATTAGGTCCAAGATTGTTTTTACCATCTTTGTTCTGGTTTTGTCATCGTCTTTCGTTTTCAGACTGCATTATTATTATTTATAGGCTAAGCAATACTTTAATCTTCTGTGTCACTGTTAACTTATGAATATGGAGCAGATAATGATAAATGGAGCAGCGGCGAATATTGATGGCTTTGTGTCTTTGAAAAATTATGTGATCTTTGTCCCAGGTGCCCTGCTAAAAGTGGTGCATTCCTGTATATGCCTCACCAGTGCATCTGGACTTCAGTGTGGGCCTGTGCCTCCAGTCAAACGACACGCTTTGCTTCACGTCTATCTTAAATCATCTGGGTAGTTACAGTGAAGTCGATTGGACCTTGTATGCACATAAATTTAGGTCCTTTCCTGAAAACCTTGCTACATTAGTTCTTATTTAGATGCAAGGTTTTCCTCTCAGATTTTTTCATTGGTATTCAGGTCTGGCCTTCTGATAGACCCGTGTGTCTACAGAACAGATTACGAAGGTCAGACCGTACAGATCTGAGGGAGAAGCTTCGCTACAGTGAGAACAACACAAATGTATTACTGTGCCATATCAAGTGTGGCATGGAAGTAGCCAATTGATACAGATATTTTGAGAACGCAAGAACCAGTTCTTTCGTTATCTACATTAGATCCATCAATATTCTGATCGCTAAAGTGTGATTAATGGAAAGCCTGGGCTCGGTCTGTAGAAAATTAGTGCCGGTTCTGCTGTTTGCTGTAGGGGTTTTCTTGCTTGGTGCTGGTATCTGAAATTTTCTTTTAATTTTTTCTGTCTCATTTACTGCTCTTCCCTTGGAGAAGAAGGGGTACACACGGAGGAACTGGACAGTGAACTAGGTAAATCATCCATCTCTCGTTTTGATGTTTGACTTCAACTGCACTGTTTTAAGCCTTTAATTACTTTCTCCTTTGTATCATTTTGCATCTTTCCTTTTTTTTTTATTTCAACAAGGCCTAATTTATGAGTAAAACTTTCCTAGCATAGAAGGCATCAATCTTCCCCTAGCTTCAGACCTACAGTGTTTTTCCTACCGATTCAGAGTTTGAAGAAAGCTGGAGAAATCTCGCAAAGTTTGTTCAAAGTTGCTTCTCTTGCACCCTGCAGAAGTCAGGAGCTTTTCCATTGGCATCACTGGCTCCAGGAAACAGCTCATAAGTCAAAGCTTATGCCAGAGTTAAAATCAAGTAGCTAACGATGCTTTTTCAGTGGGGCCAAAGACATTTCCCAGACAAGAGAAGCCAAGCGTGGCTGGGGAGGTGTAAGTGTTACACAGGATGCTTCTGCTGAGCTTGTGAATGAACTAGCTGAAAATTTTGCCTCAGTAGGTGATTTTACAAACAGATGATTTTCAGGGATGCAGTACGCTTTCATTCGCTGTACGTTTTTGTGAAGAACGCTGTCTTGATACCTAATCTCAGCGTGCTCATTCTGTTTATACTGATGGTGGAGGTAGTTGTAATTTCTGTTCAGCTATGCTCTAGTGCACTTGGAAAGCTGAAAGGCAGAAGAGGTTGCATAGGATTTTATTTCTACTAGGTCTATTATTGCTTTTAAAAAGGACTGTATTTACAGTTTATAGTTCTGCCTACTGGAGGATTGTATTACCAGAGAATTAACCTGTGGTTTCTGTAATGACTTGCAAGTAAGTGTATTCTGCTTCCTGCTTTGTGTGATTGATACGGTATGAATAGCCAGCAGCTATGGGTTGGACTTACAACGCTACTCCAGGAACCATTCTTCTGGATAATATGCCTGGAATAATTTCTTTTAATGCAAGAATTTGAAAGAAATGACAATTTAAAGAAGAATGCAGTCCCTTTACTGGTACATTATCATTATGCACAGCTCATACACGTAATCTGCAGCAGGCCTGGTAACATCAGAAGTAGGTAGATGCATACCGACAACCTGCAAAGAATTCCCACAAAGGTTTTCCCAAAGGTGACTTAAAATAAAAGAGAGGCTAAAAGAAAAGCAAATTTAGAGGCAATAATGAAATGGAAATGTTCCCTTCTTTCAGTCTGATATCAGGATCTAGTGCAAGAGAAGAGCTGAACAAATAGATGATGCGGGGAAACTCATTAACTGATAAGCCTGACCCCAGTTCTGCAGACGCTTTCATACACAAGTGTTTTGCTCAAACCTCATGAGATGTTCCCTTTGTTTTAATGCAGATACGCTTTAGTGACCTCACAGCCCATGGATGTGCTGTTTGAGATCTGTAAATGTTGTGGTGTAAAGAGAGACCTTGTCAAATGGAACCGTTGGTTACAGCACTGTTAGGGAGGGGGCATGTAACCTTACAGCCTGTTCACTAACCATACTCGTGGTTAATATAAGCTGGTTGGCACAAGATACTTAGCTCCTTAGTTTATCAACAGATTCTGTTCTAATCATGAAAAAGTTAAAATTTAAAGCGTTTGCACAACTCCTTGTTTTCCAAAGAGGTGTTTTCAATAGGGAGAGTTAGGTCACCTCTTTTTAATGGAAGATTGTGTGAAAGGACACAGAAATTAACCTTTTGAGTAGAATTTGATATACTCTTGGGCAGATCCTCCTGGCCTCACAGTAAGAGCTGGGAATCTGAGGTCATCTCTAGCTGCTTTTCTAGTGGTAGTACAACTAAAATACCTGTAGCTGGAGAAGTTTTTTTTTTAGGAATCCATCTATCCCCTCTGTAGGATGGGAGACTAAACAAGAGCATCTCAGTAGGAATCCATGTGTTTACCCCAGGCTTAAAAGTGTAACATGGGATATTGGTGCAGCGAGTTTGCCTGCTGACAAATACTCGGGACTGCAGAGTACCGCATGGGTGTACCAAAATAAAAACCATACGGGTCACCCAGTCTCCTAGTGATGCAAATGTTTTTGGAAGTCTCATATTTGTGATAAAACCTAATGCTCTGGGTCATTTTCAGTTTGGCAGGAGAGGTAGAGAAGGGAGATAAATAAATGAAAGCTGCTAAGAAGCCAGACCATACAACATGGCTGGTGCAGCGAGTTTGCCTGCTGACAAATACTCCGGGACTGCAGAGTACCGCGTGGGTGTACCAAAATAAAAACCATACGGGTCACCCAGTCTCCTAGTGATGCAAATGTTTTTGGAAGTCTCATATTTGTGATAAAACCTAATGCTCTGGGTCATTTTCAGTTTGGCAGGAGAGGTAGAGAAGGGAGATAAATAACCATACGGGTCACCCAGTCTCCTAGTGATGCAAATGTTTTTGGAAGTCTCATATTTGTGATAAAACCTAATGCTCTGGGTCATTTTCAGTTTGGCAGGAGAGGTAGAGAAGGGAGATAAATAAATGAAAGCTGCCAAGAAGCCAGACCATACAACATGGCTATGGAGAATATTGCCTTTTGCTTTAGAAAACTTGCAGAGGTTTTAGAAGTTGAAAAGCTCATCTACGTGATCAATAAGTAATGTGTTGAAAACTGCAGTTTTGTGTATTGTTACTTGCGAAAACACAGAGATGTGTTCCTTCAATGGAAAGCTGCAGGGGTGGAAAACTGGAAAGGTTTGGACACAATACCATCCTGGGGGTTAGGAAAGTGCTGGTTTTCTGTCCTGTGAGAATTCTTGAAAAGAAAAGAAAAAGTAAAATTTAATACCAAAACCTTTTGTGAACAGAAGAAAAAAAAAAAGGTTAAAATTTAAAAATAGAAACTACTTAATAGTTCAAAAGAGTCAAAATATATTTATCAGGAAAAAATTGTGGAAAAATCGTTTTAAGGCATTGGTGCATTACTTGTCCCCTCTCTCATTCACATTTTATTTTTCTTTCATGGCCAGCTTGGTCTCTTCACCATTCTACTTTCAAGTGTAGTGCAACGAATTAAATGACTGCCACCACTTGTGATTTCCCGGACTGAATGCTAGGTCTGAGTTTAACTGCAGTGGAACTCTAAACCAGTCCCACAGTGCTTCCACCTATGAGACTCTGCTGCAAAACCGAGAGTTCTCTTTGTGAAAAGACTCTCAAAATCAGTCTCTAGGTTTCTAACTC
>NW_010412185.1:11565-45919 GCF_000710305.1 Buceros rhinoceros silvestris | reverse complement strand
TCCCACATACATTTGCACGGTGTAAAGGAATGTCTGTTTCTGAAGGATTCATTTCAGATGGATCTGCTGATAAACTTGAGGAGTATTTTCATGTCCAAAAGTTAGCACTGGCTTGCATTTAATTGCTTATGTCTCAAGGAATCCAAAGCTATTATACCCAATAAGGATAAAATAACGATGAGAGTGGAAAACCTACCTTCTATCTGCAAATAAGGGACATGTGGAGCAAACCCCATGAAAATCAATTTTGTCTGATCTCCAGCAAATTCTGAACACAAACATAAACTTTGAGTAATTAGTCCATGTGTGTTTGTATAGATTCTGTTCATCTCCAGTCTGGAGATATTTCTATCCTTATGGCAACGTAGCTGAAGTCTATAAATGCAGAACCAGAGAGTTAAATTTATTCTAATTAATGAGCCATTGTTGATTGTATTGGCTCAGCAATTGATGCCAGTAATGAAAATAAATCTTTGCATTTGATAATAAACAAACAGAGATTATTTATTATTAGTCTTGTCAATTTACTGATAAATATTTAGAAATTATTTTGCATGGGGTATTTGAACTTGTGTTATCTGACAATGGCTCTTTTTTTAATGGATGTTCAGAGTCTGTGGGACCACACTTGCACAGTTCGTAGCGTGGTGGAACCTTCTTTGAGTCACAGAATTACACCAACACACTACTTTGTATTGTTAATAGGATAATTATTTCAGTAACCACAGCCAACGGGAACATTGTGTTTAAATGAGTGGGATAAGGATCAGGCCCTTAAGTAATACATACAGCTTTAATAACCCTCAGCTGGATGCTGAAGTGATTTTATTACATTTACTAATTATAGTTAAAGTACTATGTGCAGCCTAGAAAATCAGCAGAAACAAAAGTGGATACATTTCCAAATGTTAATTTCATCTGCCGAACTGTTTTTGGTTAATTATGCTAATTAAAAAAGGAAGTCTCTGTTACATGTGATTGTGGCAATATGTGTTTTTACATTGAGTGCTGTGCAGTGAAATGCATCTCTGTGTACCAGCCCTGCTTGGTGGGTTCCATGTGCCGGGTGTTCATGGTAAATTCCCTTTGTCCTGTTTCAAGATGTGCTTTCATGTTTGGCTCACAGCAGAGCAATGCAGTGTAAATCCCTAAGAACGGAGTCAAGAAAAACCTTTTTCAGCAGTGGCGAGCATGAATGGCTTGGCCCTGGTACGGGACACGAAAGTGGCACGTGCTACAACTGCTTGCTGTAATCTCGTCTGTCTTCAAAGGCTGGCGTTGAAAAGCCTCTGTCCTGTTGCCTACGTTGACTTCCACCGCAGTCCCTCATCCAGGGACACTCTGCCTGTGGTGCTGAAACCAAGAGGTTCCTTGAGGCACTTCCAGAAAGGAAATTTATTGATCATTTAATGCAAAAAGCAAATCTAAAATTGACTGACGTGGGCATCTTCCCGCTGATTTGCTCTCCCAGCACTGGTAGGAAGGCTCTGGGGTTGGTGCTGTGCTATGCCACCCTTTAAAAGGAGGCTGTGATCATTCCGAAGTGGTCAAAGGGATATCTGAGCTACTGACGAGTTTTGAAAGTTGAGCAGAAGCAGCTGCCTGTCAGAAAAAACTGCACTGGAGGCTTCAGTAATGCTTTTTCTATTTCCAGAGTTGCCTGCTGGTTGGGAGAAAATTGAGGATCCCGTATATGGTGTCTACTATGTAGAGTAAGTGCTGCTCTCTGGTTCTGGTGTGGCTGTCGGGTAGAGGAAGGCTTTCCTCCACAGCGCTCTGTGTGCTTTGTTGGCAGCATCTCGTAACTGAGGACGAGGAGACCCTGCTCACAGGCTGGGGGATGCTACAGGGGCTGGGAGGGGAGAGGGCAGCTCTGCCTTGCCATTCCCCCTCCTCTGGTGGGCTCTGGCAGCAGCACCCTGGGGTGGGTGTGGGCTCAGGGGAGACAGCAGCACCCTGGGGTTGGGGCATGTAGGAGCCCCAGCACTTCACAAAATACTTTTATCCAGAGATCATTAACAAGTGTGCAGTTAACTGAGCTCAGTCCCCTTTGTATAGTGCTATGATCAAAATACAAGTGTGCAAAGCAGACCACCAGCTCAGAAAACATTCTGTAGGAGGAATGGATGAGCCTGTGTAACCAAACAGGCACGGCAGAGGTTCTTGCGTCAGGCTGCGTGGCTGTGAATAGAATTACAGGTTTAATGGGACTCTCTCTGGAATCAGAACAGTTTCTTCTTTATCGAGATGTCAGATCATTCCCTTGGGAAACCAGAGTTGTATTTCATCACTGACCCCATAAAATGAATTTTTAATTATGTTTATACTTCTGTCTAGTAGGATGGCTTGTGATAGCCCTCAAAATAGACATGGAATACAGTTTCTGTCTGCTTTGGCTCATTTCTGACCTTACCATCTGCGCCTAGGGAAACAAGGTCACCAAACTGTGTAATTAAGGCTTAACGTTTATTTACCAAAGACATCAAGAATATTTTTTGCTATTAAATGCCACGCCAAGAGGTCTTTATAGCATTTTTTCTTGACAATTTATGTATACATGCCCGTTAGTTTTGTGACACTCCTCAGTGATGAATTTAAATAGAAAAGTAATAGAAATGAGTTGTAAGTTTATTTTATTTACTATGTAAAAGCTAGCAAAATGGTTATAATTTGAGCATTTGTCTCCGTCCCTTTCAATTCAGACACTCTATTATTGCATAATAGCTTTTTATTGAGACACAGCTGTATCATTTAAAAGTTTATGTAATTCTAAAGTAGTTATCATTTTTCTCTTAACTTTCTGAAGATATCTTGAGATGGGAAATCTTTTACAGAACTCATCAACTTGGTTTTATTTGATTAGTTAAATATTTTTCCAGTGATTTGATATTGATCTTGAGCAGGAAAAATTCTGGACATAACTATCATGATTACTTGAAAAAGTGATTGGTTGTTCATTTTTTTTTTAAATAAAGACACATGGTACAAAAGACGATAAGTTCTTAATGGTAAATTTTGCTTTGGCTACAAAGCTGGGCTTTAAGCTAATATAACTTTCTAAGGTCTACCTGCTTCTCTGCCATAGCAAAATCACTATTGAAAAATTGCCCTTGAACAGTCGATGAGCAGCTCATCCCAGCTGCAGCGTCCCCAGACCTGCCCCCACCGCCCTGGTGTCTCTGGCTGGTGTTCATCGTTTGGTTTCATGAAATGGTTAATCATCTGCAAAGTGTGTGCTGCTCTGTCATGTTTGGGGCTGGGCTGCTTTTCTTTTTTTTTCTTTTTCTTGAGATGGGTAAGAGATATTGCCTCTAAACATCTCATACAGGTCAAAAGCTGCCTGGTGGCTCTCCAAAGAGAAGAGCTGAAGTTTCACCAATTGCTGCTTTCCACTGGGAGTATTTGCTGGTGCCCGATTCTGAATGTATTTTGATCCATTTGGAGCCCAGCTTTTGAACTCCTATTCTGCATCCCCACTGAGTTTTTTATGACACCCTGTTAAATAGTGTGCATTGATAAGGTAGCTGACAAGTCTTGCCAGTTACTGGGGGGCTTTTTGTTGGTTTTTTTAACTGCAGTGAGCCAAGGAATAGCTGCAGCTCTAGGAATCTGATTAAAGCAGGGATGATATAGCCTGTCTTTTAAAATGCAATCAGGCAGAGCGCCTTTTCTGCTTTAATCTCATTTTTCATGGATATATCACTACTTCAGTGTATTTGAAGGAATTAGCCATTCCTACTCAAGACATCATATCAATACTGGAATCTGCTTGTTTTCCTAAATAAGGTTTTTGACATGACTAGGTGAGCCTTGCTCCACATACACTGCTCCTGTCCTCAGAGAAGTTTCATGCCTGGCCGTGATTCCTGCTTGTCACTTACAGGCTTTCCTAATTTATTGCTCTCTTTCATCTCCAGCCACATCAACCGGAAAACACAGTATGAAAACCCAGTTCTTGAAGCAAAGAGGAAGAAGCAGCTTGAACAACAGCAACAGCCACCAGAAGGTTGGCACCAGCAGGGGTGTGATGGTTGAGGTGTTCAGGAGGGATTCTGCCATCCCCTGCCTTGGCAGCACCATGCCAATGTGTTGTCCTTCCCTTTGTGGCCCTAGTGTTTGAAGGCAAAATGATGTGCGTAGAAAAGGTTGCATATGCCCCTCACTAAGACAGGAGAAAACCTAAAGCGGATCACCACTTAAACATAGTATCTTTCACTCCTCTTCAAGGGCAAGGATTTTTCCTTTATGGCCTTTATTTCTGGAAAGTTTCTGGGCTTTCCAGAAAAAATTAAAACTCACATTTTACTCTTTCATCTGCTCCAGCAAGTTACTCACTGTAGCTGGTGGTGTTCCAATCTTCTTTGGGACTCAGGCTATCGAAGGGGATGAGGAGTGGACACTAGAGAAACCCCTCTGCATGAAAGGCTTCTTAACCCAAGACCTTTGGATGTTGTCGAGCTCTAACATCCGAAGTAATTTCATTATTTTAAAACACTCATATTTCTTTCCCTTTTTTCCCCTCTTTTTTTTTTTTTTCCCCTTTTAGTGTAGCCCAGCTGCAGTGAGGGGCCTGTGGCATTTGGGTTTGTTTTGGTACCTTCACAGCTTTCATGCCAAGTTATTTCACAACAGTTATTATCCAAAAGGAAAATAATTTAGGCTTCAACATTCCTTCTGCAGCCCAATTTTCTGCAACATCAGCGCTTCTACTTAGATGCCATGAGTGCATGGGGAATAGATTTCATATAAATGTTGAGATCGCTGAGATGCAGATCAAGTCTGACTGTGAGGTAGGGTGTCCCAGCAGATGGATCACTTGGCCTGGATATAATGAGTGCCCCAGAACTGGTTTTTGGACATGCCATTCATTTTATTCCCTCTCTCTGTGACTCTGTTTCCTCTCTTGCCGTGCTTCTCACATCTCCTCTGTTTGAACCCCACACTCCCAGTCTATACCTGCAGCAGCTCATAGTGCTGTTGTGAAACGAGTAACATTTCCATCTCTGCCCTCTCTAGAATGGACAGAGGAGTGTCCATCTCTCCCACCACCCGCTGCTGCAAACCATGTTTCAAACAACCAAGAGGCAGTTCGGGAAGCACCAGTGCAAGGTAACAACCTTGTTAAACCAATCGTGAAAGTGCAACAAGGGTTTTTTTCCTGGGAATGAAATTCCCTCGGCCACCGGTAAAGGGATTATCTCCGTGACTAGTGTCACACAGCAGAGCTTGTGCCTGCTTGACTGAATTCTCATAGATTTTGGGGCTAGTTGTTTAGAGACCACAGTTGTTGTCAAATGTAAGAGGTAAATGGGAGTGCCTGCATCAAAAAAGGGTTGTGGCTATTCTCTTTGTAGCATTCCAAGTCTTTGAAAAGACATGGTGAAAACATGAGTTACAACATTGGTAGGATTTAGCAGCAATCCTATTAAATTTATAAATTTAGTAGTGGTTGCAAGTAGGAGGAGACCCGTTTGTTACAGAGCTGTATGGATATACAAGGATTAGGCTTTTACACCTTCTAAACTCTGCTGAGTTTAGAATGTCATGGCTTAGTTTGAGAGCCAAAGCCATTGTCACCCCGTGCCCGTGTTTGTGGGCAGGTAGAGTTTCAAGTTAAAGTGGTTTAAGAGCCCTGGGAATGTATCAGCATGGTTGGGAGCTGTGATGTGCATAGGTTGTCTCGGTTGTGACATCTGAGCAGCCAGGTTCTGTTACTGCCACGAATGAGTCTGGCTTGCAGCTTTGTGGATTTTCCTCTTTTAGTGTTCTTTGAATCCAAATGAAAATTTGGAGAAAGGGTAGGAGCTGGGAGGAACACTAGAAGAGGGAGATCCTCTGCCATTTGGAGAGCTTTGCAGAACTACCAGGCCTCCGCGCTGAATCTGACTTTCTGTAGTTACAGAGGGCGAAGAGGCACAAGCGCCTTGGCCGCGTGTTAGGGACAATTTACATCATGTTGTTGAAAAGTCTGAGTTGAAGCTCCTCTGGGAAGCTCTGCATGAGGAGGGAATGATGATAGGTCCAAATACTGCGGACCTACTTTGAAGTTGCACGTGTGTACAAGTACTGCGGGCTAGTACAGACTTTTTTACTAGTGTCATTGGTCTGTGTACAGCCAACTGCTCACAGACCAGCTGCTTGTCATAAATAACCAACCAGACAGGACAGAGTTGTTCCTGAGCTGAAACATTGCCAGATCAGGTTGCCAGCAAGTGCAGAGTTTCTCCTGTACCTGTTGCAGTACAGGTGCTCTCTGGTTACAAGTGGGTGTAAGTAGTCTTTTATCTTCAGATACATCTACATTGCATAGCAAGCGAACGGCATTGCCCCGGTCTGCAGGAACCAGAGGTTAGGGGAGGTGAGAGAGCGGGAATCTGATGGGAGCACGTCATCCTGACAGAGCTGGGAGCAGCAGGAGGAGGCTGGCCCGGGGAGCTGGGAAATACTCCTGTGCTCTGTGGGTTAGCCATGGTCTCTGAAGGTGAGCCTGGCAGAGCTGTGCTGTCCCAGGCAGCTTCTCCTGCCCAGAAGGGCCAGGGAGTGCTCTCTGCTGCAGGTGGCAGCAGATCAGTCCTTCCAAAACTGACATGGGAAATTTAGCAGTATTCTAAGCCCCCAGCACATTCCTGAGGGGTGTTAGAGTACATCAGCGTAATCCAGACTTGGCAGCAAGGAAGGTTGCAAGAGGTCTGGGGATGGTACCCTGACCACCAGGCATCTGGTGTTAGGCATGTCACCAGAATGCCCCAAAAATGCTGGTCTTCCTCAGGGAAACATCTGAGAATGTTACCTCTGCCTCTTACAGTGTCGGGCTGAAGCAAGGGCTGCCCAAGCGCCCACGCATGGCAGTGCAAAGGACCTGTCACACACAGGCTGATGCTTCAGCTCTCCACCGACTCCCAGCTGCCAAAACATCACCAACATTACAGGAGAGCATTAGCCTGTCTCAGCACCACTTGGTGACTTGTCCTGGTACCTGCTGATGAATCTTCCTCTTTCATTCCTTCCTCTTCCTTTTTCAGTGCTAATCCCCCTTCTCTCACTCCGCATTTGCAGCAGCTATTTCCAGCTTCCCTGTCCACCTGCCCTATATGCCCAGGGGTTTCCATCTCTCTCCCTGATGGCACTGCTGGCAGGAACATGGGCACAAGGACCTCTCCCTGTGCCCCTGGCACTCCTCTCGCAGATAAGGTGTTGTAGATACACTCATTTAAATTGTGATCCCCTCCCAAATGCTGTCGGTGGGACACAGCCAACAGAGTGCTGCTATCCTGGTGCTACAGAGCAAGTTCAGCCTGTATTTGAAGGCAAACGCCAGCAAGCTGCACTTGTTCTGCTTGTCTTTTGAACCAGGAATCAGCACGGGGTGAAGCACCTGCATGCTGCCTCTCAGCCGTGTTTATTACCTGAGATGTTGGGCTGCGCTTTGATAGCCAGGGCTTTTTTGCAGCTTGGCGTCTAGCAGAGCATCTGCCCACGATGAGCAGGATTACCGTGTTCCTGTGCTACCCTTCAAAGGCAGAAGACTGCAAGTCCTCATGCTGCACCCTCATGAATAATCTTCACATATGCTTTTCTTTTTCCCCCCCCAGTCAAAGGCTTATGAATCTCAAATCCCCTCACTCTCCCTCAAGGTCTCCTTTCTGAACAGGGGCCCACGGCGATGCTGCCGAGGATTTTTGAAAGTACGCCAGCTCTCCTGGCTGCAATACACACTGCTGATCCTGGAGCTGTCACCAGAGGGCTTAGTGGCACAGTCTTTTCCCCTCTAAGCATTAAAAACAATTAAAAGTGCAAAGGTGTTCAGTGTTGGCACTGTGAAGTGCAGCAATCGTGATTCCTTTTTTGAGCTGGTGCAACATGCTTTGCAAGGATGCACTTTTGTCTTTGGAGCACCTCATCCCCTCTTAACAGTGCTCCCAGGGAGCATTAACAGCCCTCCAGCACAGCCGCTGCGGTCCCAGGCCGCTCTTTGATCCGTACTTCACAACAGGAGTGTTTCATCCACAACAGGCAAGGAGTAGAAGGGGAAGAGAAAAGCCTTCAAACAGTGTCTGAAGAACATTAGCGTCCTCCCTGTTTTCACCAGACGAGGAGGTCACAGGGTGGTAGAGCAGTGTCTTGCCGGAGCTCAGGAGCTGCTTTTTTGCTCAGTGGGTTGGGAGAAGGTCAGGTGGTGAAAATCATAATGATACTCCTTTGTGCAGAAACTCCTGCTGCAGACTCCTTCTGTTGGAGGCACCTGTGCTGCCCTGTCCCATCCTTCCTGGGACAGATACAGCCACCTCAGGACAGAGATAAGACACACATCTAAGCCAACACTGCCAGCTTTAATATATTCTTGAAAGCAGCATGTTTTCCCCTTTGTAGCCTTGGAGCTTTGGTGTGCACAATCACAGCTAACAAAGTGCCAGGTACTAGGGGTTTTGCTCGCTCCTTTTACTGCATGATTGGATCCAAGAAGATGGGTGGAGTGTGATAAGGTGAGAGGATGCTGGAGAGTGAAGTGCAGTCCCATCCCAGCGCACCGCAGTGTTTGTCCATGTACTTGGTAGAACAGAGAGGGGCAGCGGGAGAAAGATCAAACGCTTCTGCCTGCCTGTTTATAAATTTTCCAAACTTCCTACACAGGAAAACCTTTTTTTACACGAAACCCCTCTGAGTTGAAAGGGAAGTTCATCCACACCAAGCTAAGGAAAAGCAGCAGGGGGTTTGGCTTCACCGTCGTTGGAGGAGATGAGCCGGATGAATTTCTGCAAATCAAAAGTTTGGTGCTTGACGGCCCCGCAGCGCTGGATGGCAAAATGGAAACAGGTACTGATGCTTTATATGAAAATCACCGCCACCAATTTGCTTTACGTTTTTATAGCTGTTTTTATCTGCAAGGGTAAAGGACTGTAGTCCTCACCCCTTTTTGGGGAAAGGCATTCAGCTTTCCCATCAGCAAGTAGGGAAGTGAGATACATCGAGGGGTGTGTTAAAAATCTTATAGTGAGGCACTTCATGAGCTGGGATTTCACCTCAGGTGTCAAAATATCCAGCTGAGGCTCTGCCAGCTCCTGCTCTCCCCATGCTGACCTGTGGAGAAGAGCCAGCAGTGGTGAGGTCCCACATCAGGCTAGAGGTCAGTGCCCCCCGCTGCGGCAGTGGCTGCCGTATTTCTGTAGGGCTGTATCGCTGTGTGTTTGTGTCGCTGCCGTGCCACTCACCTCCTGTCCCAAGCTGCTCCCAGGGAACAGGCTGAGGAGTGGGCTCTTTGGATCAGGACCAGCATGATGAAATGCTGTCAGGATTCACTTGAGGTCACGGCTCCTCACTTGCAGGTGGAGCATCACAGCAGTAAACATCCCTGTGTTGCAGCCCCAGTGTTGAAAAATGAGTCGTAACTTAATTGATACCTTGATTTGAGACTGAAGTATGTCTGAGACATGACATGTGGCACCATATTGGAGCAGTTGGTATTTGAGAGCCTTCTGTTGTAGCTCTCGTGCTCTCAGTTTTGTTTCTATCATATGTCAGGGTAGCACAGTGTGTAACAGTGAGAGCTGGCCTTCAAAATAACTGTTGAATGGGCCATATACCGTCATTTGAATTAATTTTATTAGCCAATTCCATTTTCACTTTCAAAAATGTTTATGTACATAAAAGCTTTATGCAGTGAATCATTGTGTACAGTGCCCAAGTGTCACCGCTCCTTTTCCTTGCAAATGTCCCTAAATGATACTATTTACCTGTGAGCGTTACCGGTGGACGTGGTGGATCAGCGCGCACGCTCTAGTCCCCACCTTCCTGGGCTGCACAAATCACATGTGTCTGGTATATCTGTCTGTGTCCTCTGCAGGGGACGTCATAGTCAGCGTGAATGATACCTGTGTGCTGGGGCACACTCATGCTCAAGTTGTGAAAATCTTCCAGTCCATCCCCATTGGTGCCAGCGTGGACCTCGAACTGTGCCGAGGCTACCCCCTGCCCTTCGATCCCGATGATCCCAACACGAGCCTGGTTACGTCTGTGGCGATTTTGGACAAAGAGCCAATCATTGTGAATGGGCAGGAAAATTACGACTCCCCGGCGAGCCACAGTAGTAAAACAGGGAAAGTAAATGGCACAAAGGAAGCGAGACCCAGCAGCCCGGCTGAGGTCTCCTCCAACGGACCCCATGGTTACCCCAATGACACGGTCTCTTTGGGACGTCATAGTCAGCGTGAATGATACCTGTGTGCTGGGGCACACTCATGCTCAAGTTGTGAAAATCTTCCAGTCCATCCCCATTGGTGCCAGCGTGGACCTCGAACTGTGCCGAGGCTACCCCCTGCCCTTCGATCCCGATGATCCCAACACGAGCCTGGTTACGTCTGTGGCGATTTTGGACAAAGAGCCAATCATTGTGAATGGGCAGGAAAATTACGACTCCCCGGCGAGCCACAGTAGTAAAACAGGGAAAGTAAATGGCACAAAGGAAGCGAGACCCAGCAGCCCGGCTGAGGTCTCCTCCAACGGACCCCATGGTTACCCCAATGACACGGTCTCTTTGGCGTCTTCGATAGCAACGCAACCTGAACTCATAACCGTGCATATAGTGAAAGGGCCTATGGGCTTTGGGTTTACTATAGCAGACAGTCCCGGAGGGGGTGGCCAAAGAGTGAAACAAATCGTGGACAGCCCACGGTGCCGCGGCCTGAAGGAGGGTGACCTTATAGTCGAAGTCAACAAGAAGAATGTGCAGAGCCTCACTCACAACCAGGTGGTGGATATGCTGATTGAATGTCCTAAGGGAAGCGAAGTCACGTTGCTGGTGCAACGAGGAGGTAAGTCTTCAAAACGGCTTTAAAATATTTCTTCTTGAAATGTAGAGAAACCCCACGTGTCATGAAAGATCTGTTCTCCTAAACTTCTCTGTAGAAATGGATGATGTCCTGAGGTGTAGGAACTGCCCCAAGTTGGCAATTGTCGTGTAGTTAAAATTATTTATTGTTGATGCTGCACGTAGTAAGAGTAAAGTAATCTGAGGCAGCACACCCCACCTCCTCACCTGGCACACTTATAGTCTGCGCATTAAAATTACGGGAAGAGTTAGTGTCGAGTCCGCAGGGAAAGTCCAGGTCCCCTGTTGAGGGCAAAGCTGAGAGCAGAGGAGTCAACTCTCCCTCTCTCTGCTCTGAGAGGGACAAAGCCCCAGCCTCGCTGTGCACCCTCTCCCATGCAGCAGTTTTTATGGACAACCGACACATTGGTGCTCAGCAAATAGAGTACAGAATATATGAAGAATTCTCGGATTTTCAAAGTGTGAGTTCCTTAAAGACTGTCAATAGCAGAAAGGTTTAAAAAATGCACTGCACTCTCATTATTAATGTATGTACTGTGAAGAAAATACAGTTGGAAGAAAAATGGCAGCTATTATTAATCCTCCTGGAGAGCACACACACACATATATATATCTGGTAACACCGTATATTAATTATTTGAATTGTAGCTGACATTTAATAATCCTCCTTATGCCTTGAAGGCATAATGAAAAGATTTGATGAGGAAATAAAAGCGTAGTTTTAATAAGATAGTTATTAGTTCCCTGGTAATCTTCCTGAATGTGCGTCTTTTTTTTTATTTAATTGAGGTACTAACCACATGTTGAGCATTTGCTATCACCTTCCTAGACAGATGCCATATCAATCCCTCGAGCTGTCTCCCTCCTTCCCTCCCTCCTTCAAGCTCCTGACATTTCCATCTGAGCATAGAGCACTCGCAGTTCCAAATTTCACGCTCTCGTGGCATGGGACTCAGAAACTGTGGTGGCCCTGGATTCACAGTTAATCATCGAAACATGTTTTTCTTCACATCCAGAAGAAAGCGGGACCAAAAGGCACTCGGATTGTGGCACAGAAGCCGAGCAGAATATGGGCAGCAATAGTAGCCCCAGAGTCAAAACCAGTCAGGTTTGTTTAAAGCTTGTGAGAGGGAGCTGGCTCCAGTGCACCCAGCACTCAGGGCTGCTGCACTTGGGTCCTTCCTCCCGTACCTTTACCTCACGGTACCCCTGCCAAGTCTTTTTTTCAGAAGTACCATCCCCAGACAAGGTGCCGCTATTTATTTTGTTCTGATTATGGAAATGTGTTTGTCGGTGTCTGATAAGCTCCTTCAGGGCTCTGGAAGCGGTTCTCTAGCTTCGCTGTCAGTTGTCCTTTCCTCCTTCTCCCTCTGGTGTCCAGTGAAGAAAATGCTCAGATGCTGTCAGACATCCCTGCATTAGCCTAGCATTTGCATTCAGTCAGGCTTTGCACGAAGCATCCCTGCATCGCTAAGGCTGGTGTTCAGAGCTTTCAGAAGGATTTGTCAGAAGTGATTACTAATCAGGCAGAAAAATATCAGAAAGAGATGTGTAATATATGGGAAAAGCTCTGCCTGCTCCAAGCTACTGGTGCACTCCCGACAACGAGGTTTAATTGTTAAAATGCAAACCCGCAGCGCTGAGAGCAGCCCACGAGATGTTTACAGTAACGTGTATTCAGCAGAAGCACTGGCTTATGGGAGCAGGCGAGTCCTGCCTTGGAGTGAGGAACAGAAGGATGATTTCAGGAAGGATGAAGCTGAAATGCCCCCTCTGTGTGCTCGGCTGCTCATGTGTCATCTGAAAACCGCTTGCAGGATTTGTACAAGATTGGGGCGGGGGATAAATTAATTAAGAGAGCGACGATGTCAGGTCATTGAGATTTTGCCTTCCAGAGGCCCCATAAAAAACTCACATAGATATGTTCTAATTTTTTATTTTCCCCTTCCTTCTCCCCTCTCTAGGGCCTAATTATATTATTGCTGCCGTTTTCCTATTTCACTTAAATGTAATGCTGGATAAAACTCACCGAGCGTAGCTCATGGTTTAGACTTCATCACCTGAGGGGTTCAGAAAGGATGAACTCCAAGCAGAGGCAGGGTGCAGAGATGCTACAGGGCTCAACGTGAGAGCTGCTTTTGCTTAGCAAAATGAAGGGACAGAGGGGATAATGTTATTGTCTCTAACTATTAGGTAGGAGAGATAGAAGATTCTTAAACCAAAGAATTGGCTGAAGAACAACCGTGTGTTGTTGGGCCACGAGTAATTTGAACTGGAGGAGACGAAAAGCCTTTGCTGTCTGAAGGGGAAGCTCAGCACATGTGAAGGGGGTATGACGTGGTGCCTGTAACAGCAGAGGAGATGCTTGATAACCCGGCAGGACCATTCAAGGGCTGCATACCTGAGAGTCAACCAGCGCTACTGGTTACAAAACGCAGAATTAAGAATATGGTTTTGTCCCTGCACGGCACAATGTGATTGCACATTTCAGTTATTTTAAAGAATTATTGTTAATAAGACCACAAAAGGCACACCTTTTTTTGAATATTTGTAGCTGAAATTGTTCTTCTAACCTTGTACCTACCAAGTACATAAAGCACTTTTCTCAAAAAAAGCCAAGAAAGAAGGTAATAATATTTGCCACTTGAAATCCATTTGTCATTGAAGTCTTGTCTATGCACAGTAATCAACTGAAATAAGCAATTCTCAAATACCTCTCCACTCTGCACAGATTCCATTCATAATAAAAGCAACATTTTGTCAGAATAATTTCCCTGCTTCCCAAGGGACTTTTATTCTGGGAGCTGTGCCTGTACTGACATAGGTGGGGGGGCTGTTTCAGAACAAGTTATTCTGCAAAACTACTCGGCTGTGGTTTTTGGAGTCACTAAAATCTAAAATTTGTTTCAGTGAGAGTATTTGTGTGTCTTATTGATGTATTTTGTGAATTACCTCATATTAAACAGGATTTTTACCCCCCCCCCTTTTTTTTTTAGGGCAGATTTCAGTTCAGGACATCCAAAAACATTATAGTTAGTTTGTGTTCAGCTGAGCTGAGCAGTTTTCATGCAGGTTTGAATAGACAGTTTCCTTTCAAAGCTGAATAAAGATTATTCACCGGGAGGTTGAAAATAGTATAAACCTTGAGCCTGATCTACGTAATCCCCTTGAAGATGTGCTCCCACTTTGCTCCAGGTGAAATGTCACTCACAGGTCGTGTGCAAATCAGTGGAATTTCTAACAGCTTTCCCGAGTGCCAAATTCACATTAAACTGGGGAACAGAAATCCCTCTTCTGAAAAATATATGGTCCTTAACGCTGGAGTTTGCAAACTAAGTGTGTGTTATGGGAAGAACCGTTGCAACATTTACCTGTCTAAAAGCCCATCAGTGGGTGCCTGAGTCTTACCTCCATATAAAAGCAAAGTCCATAGTAAATTCCTGGCTCATGGTTCAATTGAACGGAAGGTGTTTGTGGGGAGCAATGAGGTAGCTGGAAGTGGACAGAGATCTTGTTTTGTTTGGTCCTTGACTCGAAGGCCCTCGTAATGCATATAACTACAGCAAAGATTTGCAGCAATGGAACAAAATTACAAAGCTGTAATGCGATAAATCTATTAAGTCTCCTTTGCTAGATGGACCTTCCCTTGCTGTTCTGGTGATGCTCTTGGCACATGAGGGTAATTAACCTCTGACACTTCCCACGGAGAGGACTTAACTCCTCCTCCTTGTGCTGCAAATGTGTGCTAGGGTCAACTGCCCTGAACTTGAAGGCTCTTTCTGTAGCCTAAAAATGCAGGACATCTTTTTTCTTTCTCTATTTATCTTGTGTCGATGCCACTGTAACATTGCATAGTAACGTATACGTGTCTTTTTCTGTATGCTGCTTGCTTCAGCTTCTGGCTCCCCCCAGCCAGGGCGGAGAGAGTTACAAGATCCTTTAGACACAGTGGGCAAACTTTACAAACAATATATCACAACAACTTCTAATTGCAAGCACATTGTAACGGTATAATTGAAATCAGATTGCTCTTTAAGATCTGGAGTGTCACAAAACAATGCTCGGGCATAAATGAGCAGTGGCAGTGAGCATTAACTATTTGAGCTGTGTGAAATCCGTAACAGCTGCAGGTCTCAGAGGATGTCTCCTCAGCAATCCATCCTTTCTGCCCCACCACGAACACCTATCAGTCTGAATTTTGTAAGCAAAAAATATTGTCTTTGTACTTGTTTACCAAGATCCTTTCCCCCTATGGAAAGGAAATTTTCCTTTCCTGTCCTTACCAGAAGTGATGGAAATGGATCATTTAGTGGTAAGAGCCAAACAAACAAAAAAAAGCAAAGTCTCACAGTGTTGGAATTAGAGCTCCTTTTCAGTTGCTATCCCTAATGATGTAAAGCTGTGGTAATTAGAGCTGCAATCAGCTATTCAGTGCAGACTTGAACTCTTTTGAACAAGCCACTCACTTCTGTTTGCCCTTTAGGCTTGCAGTCAAGAGCGAGTTGAAAGTCATGCCACTTAAGCATCTAGCTGCCAGAAAATTTCGAACTGTCTTAGCAGCTGCTGAATTAGAGAAAAATTGAGTCCAAACTGCATTTAGGACAAAAAATCACAACCTGGGAATCATCTGACCGTTACCACAGAGCGTGTTTGACTGTGCCAAAGCTTCTGGAAAGGGAAGAAAAGTTCACCGTTTCCAGCAGTGTTTTCAGTTGCTAGTACAGAGGGAGCAGAGTGTTATACTGAGGTCTTTGTCCCATGTTTGGATCCGTAGGAACCTCTCCGAGCCCCATCTCACTACGCACAGCGCTGCCGGTACCAATCATCATGCATGCCACCTTTATGGTGGTTTTCTTACCCTGCTCCCCAGCCCACCACATTGTGGCAGCTTCTTCCCTCACCCAGAGCAGAAGTAGATCAAAGTCCTCTCTGCCACCTGGTATGCTCAACTAGCCTTTAGATTTTTTGAAATCCCATTCATGACACTTCTTTTTCCCTTTTTCCTTGCCTTACCTTCTGTCAACCCCCACCAGCTACCAAAGCTCCCAGTGCCTTCTGCTCAGGTATCTCCCATCAAACCTGTTGGCTGTATCTCTCAGCAATTTGACCCTCAGTGTGTACGTCACTTTTGCTGCACACTAAAAAATTACCTGATATTGTAGTGCAAATAATACCATCCAGAAGTAACAGTTGGGGGGGGGGTGTGATAACTGATGGGCACCCCTCGCTAGGTAGTAAATTATATTCTAAAATCAGAATCATGGTATGCTTAAAGAAATGTATGTCCATGTGCCAAGATTTATTTTTCAAGTTCATTACTTTTTATTCCAGTCTTATTGCTTTGTAATTCCAGAATTAGGGATTCCCTGATTAAACTGGGAATCTCATATGGCATTTAAAAATCTGTCTCAATTGTTTCCTCTTGTTTATTTTTGTTACTATTTCCTTTAAAGAGATTTACCTGGTAAGAAGTGAATCAGATGAGTAAAGTTTGTAAGTCTGTCAACAAAGTGCATGAGAAATGAAATTAAATGTTTTTTTAAATGTTTTGCGATGCCACTCTTCCATTTTCTGAAAACAGAAAAATCCTAGTGCAAATGTATTGCTTAAACTTAAGACTTATGCGCAGCGAAGGAGCAGGGGAAACCTTTAGTTGGGAGTAGCTGCATCTTTTTTTTCCAAACCACCGAGTCGCTCTTTGTTATTCTCTTCTTAAGTGGAATTATATTCTAACGAGGCCAAAAAAAGCTGATGAGACTTTAAAGCAAGTTTGATGTCACATTTACTATTCTCTTACAGCCTTTCTCTGATTAGGGACTAGTATCTCAAGGAGCAGATAGAAAAATGGATTGAAGTCAGGAAAAGATGAAGTGAAGGAAATGTTACACATGTTGATATTTTTAATAAGAAGCTTGAAGTTCATACCCCTTATTAGAATTGCTTATGTGCCTGTATTTCAATCCACTGTGCAAGTTAATTCTCCTGTAAACAGCTCCGGAGTGTTAGATACGCCTTTTTGGGGCAACACCGTCTATTGTTATGCAGCACCACGCACTGATCACTGGTAATTGGTTTTGTACAGCAAGCTAGCAGGAACTTGTTTTCTCTTTGTGATAAAAATAAGCCGAACTTAACATTTAAAATCAGGTCGTTTTATAAATAATGTAATATTTGGGGATTACACAGTGGTTTTCTCCTTCAAAGTGCTTTACAGGTGTTAATCTTAGTGACATTGGCCACTTCTTTTTGATGACCTGAATTTGCAAGGTTTGGGATAACTCTGCTTACCAAAAAACATGAAGAGGGAAGTTTTGGAGCTGTTGAAGTCCATGGCAAGGCTCCCATTGGACTCCAGGAGGCAGCAGGGTTTCACCAAGGTTTTAGATGCCTACAGATGCCTGCAGCCACAAAGGGTAATTGTTGGTAGCTTGTTCAGCCACCAAATAGTTTGATGTGTGTAACTAATGTTCATACAAACAGTGCATTTGCGGGAACTAATTAATTAGCATTACCAGGTCATGCTGGAGTTTCTCAATACGAGGCATCCAGTTGAAATAGTAAGCGACAAATTCAAATATCGACCTCAAAAAGCCCAAATGCTTAAAAATCCTATGTTAATCTCCCAGAATTCCAGATATAAAAATACCACATCGGATTTCTTTCTGTCTTTTTAGTTCAAGCCTCTAGTATTCATATCCTACTGCCTTTGCAAAACCCTGGGGTTGTCATATGAGCACCTGATTCCAAAACCGACAGCTTTATGATATTACAGTTCTGATAATAAAGGAGAATCGGTATCGCTGGCATCTGAACATGTTAATTGCCCGCAGAATTTCCAGGTCTTGCTGGTGTGATACAAGCAAAGTGCTGACACTAATCTGTTAGTCATTTGAGGCACAAGTGTTTTCCCCTCAGCTACCCTTCATTAACTCCATTTGCACTGATTCTCTTCTAGAAATGAGTAAGCAAATGAAGAGATGCCTCTGAAATCTGCTTTTTGGGTCAGCATTAGTTTTACATCAGTTGTCCTGCATTTTTGTGGCAGCATGGCCTATCTACACTATAGCTCGTGTCCCCCAGATGTGTGTGTCATCTGGGCTCCAGAGTCGCTTGGAAGGGTAAAATAGAGCAGTTGCTGATTCATTGCTTGGCATTTTGTTACATGTATAGCACCAATTTCAGTGGAGGAGGTGGTTTCCTCAAGTTTTGAGATAATTCACAGGGCATGCTTTGGAAACCTGTACTTTAATGATTAAGGAGCTAAATGATTAATGTATTTGGAATAAGGAAATACTGTCAGTTTTGTGTATTCTCGCATGCTGACAGCACAACAGCGGCGGTGTGCACGTTATGCGCATGGCTGCCTTTCTGTGGCAGCGAATCTCGATGATCTGCTGGAAAATCAGTAAGAAAACCAAAGCATTTGCTGAATGCTGGAAGAAAAAAATGTCTGATATCTTCCCATCAGGATGTTTTATTGCACGAACCACCTTATCTTGCAGAAGGCAGTAGGCTCTTAGAACGAAACAGGAGGTTGCTTAGCAAATGAAAGACAAGAGCTCTCAAACTCTTCCTAAAGGCTTTTTTTTCTCTCTCCCCAGCTTGAGGTTTTGAAAGTTGCCTCTTTTTTTTCCCCTCATGTTTTGATTTGGTTTTGGTATTAAATGCTGAAATTGTGTAAGTGGAGCAACTCAAACCCACACAGTCTTCAATATCAAATATGATGTGATGTAACACAAGGTGGCACAGCAGAACCTAATACTATGTGTTAGATAAGGCAGATTTAGCTAGAGATGCGCCTCCCACATCTTCAGCGGGATTTGCACAGCAGGAAATGGAGCAGACTTGGTGCTGTGCAGCAAGGAGGGTCTTGTTCCAGCCCGTTTCCCCTCCTACCCATACATGCTGTCTGCGTGGCATTCTGGTGTGCACGTACACGTAAATAACGAGGTTTTTATCAGCCGCGTTGCAGGTAGATGCGGTGGCTGCTGCTCTGATTTGGCATTATAATAACCAGTCATAATGGAATTAATGAGGTATCAGAAATCCAAGAAAGGTCCTTGTTTATCTCTGTAATTAAATACATTTGGAAGGTCATTAAAAGCAATAGCGAGTGGGCAAAACTGAGGAAGAAGGATGGCTTTGTAATGAACTTGTCAGTGGTTTTGTTCTGAGACAAACAGATTGCTTTTAAAAATCTGTCCTTGTCTCTCTCTCTTCTGATTTTTTTTTCCCATTCTGCATTGGGATTTTATGTTTATCCATTTTCGTGTTCATTTTTTCTTGGTCTGATGAACTTACTTTTGTGATGGTGATAGTAATTTGGACTACACCGGCTTTGCGACCCTGTTAAAGCTGTGGTTTTGGTGCCAGTTGCAATGTACCATGAGTTGGACTTCAGAAGCTGGCAGGGCTTGGAGACTGGACAGGTTTGGCAGAGGAGGCCGAGCTTCAGGGAGATGACAGGGCTGGTGAGGATGCTGGGGCAGGTGGAGGCCCTGCAGCTGGGGCACATGAAGGTAATGTTGGTGGGGCTGTGGCAGGTGAATATCAGGCCCTAGAATCTTTGACTCCGATCTTATCCTTAAGGGTTTGTTTCTAAGATGTACAATTACATACTTGGAAGTATATTGAGTTGCTAATTTATTTTTAGAGAAAACTCTGTTTTAAATCAAAGTCATGTTTTCTGAACACATCTTCAAGTCCATTGTCTCCTAGTAAAGACTTTCTGCCTCAGTGTGCCTCATGTGCATGTGCACTCCCCAGGGCTGAATCTGGCTAAGATTTCTCTAAATATTAGCTTATTATTAAGGGATGTTATTTTTTAATAGCAACATCAAACTAATAGCAAGAGGGCCCTATCTGTAGGCACCCCCTTTGTGCAGGCTGCTCTCCAGATAGGAAATACGAGCATCTGCCGTAAACCACACAGGTCTGAGCATGTGGGTTTACACCTTGTAACAGTGCTGCGGTAAGTCTGAAGGCAAACACCCTCACTGAGCAGGATAAATACAGATGTCACAATAGCAAAATACAGTTTCTCCTCTACCCGTGTCCTCCACGCTGAGCTTGGAGTGGCACGTGCTGTTGGCCTTGAGGTGCTCCTGCCCTTCGGTACCTGTATGGCCCTGCCACGGGAGAGCCAGCTGAGAAGAAGGGGGTTGACGCTGGACATCTTCCAAATTGCAGCACACCCAAAAAATTGAGATGTGCTTTAGAAATAAAGCTTGCAAGTCGTGGATCTGGTGGTCTGTGGGAAAGGGTATGTACCTTCATGCGTATCCACATGTGTATGCAGAAAATCAATGTGTATCAAGGGAAACAGAACGTGGGGGTTTCTAATAAGTTTCCAATTCTGGTGTTTACCATTCGTGAGGTTTCAGAAACATGACATCTATGTACAAATTTGTTTAAATATTAACAGATTTTAATCTAAACATTTAACTGCAACAGCTCAAGCTTTAGGAAATACTTCATTTAATGAGCTTCAAAATACAAATGCTGACATGCTTTCTACCATAGGTTAGATGGGTAATTGTCACACTAATTCTCAATCTCTTCATTATCTTACTGTCTTGAGATTACCATGTGTATCTTACTACATAATTATATTTTCATAGTAATCAAATAGCATTTTATTAGCCTATATCTTCTTTATCACTTCTAAAATCAATTCTGGCTTGAGATGCTGAAAATATGACTGAGACTTCAATTAGGAGGAATTGTTTAGCATTCTGACCAAAAATGAGTAATTGCGGCTATTACAATTTAACATCTTCAGAGCCTCTAGAACCAAGATTCTTGTTAATGGCAATAATATACTGTGCCTCATTTTTTTTTTTTTTTTTTGCCAGTGGGTTAATAATAGCCAAGATGGTATTATTACAGTTTTGTAGCATTTTCTCTGTGTTTGGTAGTTACCAAACTTGATTTATGGCAGGGCTGTGTTCGTGCAGTGTAAATTCTTCTCTCCCTTAAAGCTTGTGTCGCATAGCTAATTATTTTGCTAGTAGTGACACTCGTGTTATGCAAATCACAATGACGAGCAGAAAAGTTGGGCAGGGACAAGGTAGGAGTTTTCTTCTTGATGGTGCTCCTTCTACCTGTATAGGCTTGCCTCTCTTGCTGCAGATTTTTCTGGGATGTTTTCTCTCTTGTTCTTTTGCCAGTCTAGAAAAGATCACATTCCACCTTTTTTTTTAGATAGTATTTGTCCTTTATTAGAAATTCTTTGGCAATGGATTATACAGAATCAAGGGGATTGCTTTGTCACCACCAACCTTCTGTCCCCTGCCCTCCCAGCAGCACTAATGGCCATTAGCGTAAATTATTTAAAGTTTCTTGTTTTGCACACAGAAAGCGGTGATCAATGTGCGATGCCAGGTATCTGGCTGAGTTCCCCCTGACTCCAGTACTTTACCCCTCATCTTTCGAAGTGTCTGTTTGCTTTGATACAGCCTTTGATTTTTATTCAGCACGGTGTAAGCGGTGCTATTTAGAAAGCTTTTTTTTTTCTAGGCAGGAATATTTTCTCTGTAAACGTTAGCCTTGTGACACAGTCTGAAATGTTTCTTTTCTTGTGGGTTTTATTCCTCTCCCGCTGATTTTCAGCTCTTGTGCATTTTGGGCTGCAGACAGTGTAGTGGTGAAACCTTGTCACTTAGGCTCATCTGTGGCTTTCTTTTGCTGGTGGATATGGATGGTCCACAAGATGTCTCAGCTGGAAGTGTTCAACAGTCACGAGGAGTGAAGATCTAGGCACAATTGTTCTTTTCCTCCATGTGCAAACACACCCCAAAACTGAAAAATGTTGAGCAATAGCCACAGAGGTTGTAAGGAATAAATAGGATGATAGTCTGGCTTCTAGACTGGCTCTTAGGAATTTCAAGTGCCTTAGTCCTATTGGTGGCTTGTGCTACTGAATTGTTTCAACCTCAGGTTGAAATCCCACTGATGTGTGTACTGGGGTTTCTTTGTGGTGGAGGAAGAAGTGTTCACGCCAGCTGGCCTCTCTGTAACCAAGATGTTCGGATGGGTTGCCTGTGCAACCTTCTGAGCTCTCACCAGGATCAGGCCCAGGCTACAGTATGGATCTGCAGTCCCATGTTGCAGTCTGTATATGCTCAGCACAACAGGATTGACTATTTGTTGTAGTCTTTCCATGTTACTTTGGTAGCATAAAGACAAAAGATTTGGGAAAATATTCCTGTAAAAATGGAGGACCCCTGCATGTTAGAAACAGCAGGACTTGAGGTCACAGTCTTGTCCTAAGGGTTCTTCCACGAACTCCTCATAGGTAGGGTTAGAGAACTTACAGCTTCCCTGCTCCGGAAGTTTTGCCACACAAGACCACCACATTAACACATGCCAAATCATATGAAAGAAGCTGGGTTGTGGCCTTACTTCATGGACCGCGTCACTCCCGACATAATGCAGTGTCACGCCACAGAGATGCTGCTCCTGGTGGGTAATGGCGTTAAGAGTGCTGGAGTCATGGTACGAAACTTCCTTAATGATTTGCATTTTTCCCCTATGTTACAAAACGTAGTTGAGCAGATGGATGCAGCCAGCTGTACACAGAGCTTTAGGGAGTACTGGAGAGAAAAGAGAGAGGTTTTTGTTAAGATAAATGTAATAATCTCTGTGATAATTAGTTTAATTTAGATCCTTGCATCTGACTCATTTTTGACTAACCTTGTATGGAGCCTTTCTTGCCTTGCTGACGAGCCTGTGAATTTAGTTTGATTACAATCCCTTTTTTTGTGCTTGCAGATTGCTCACTGATCACTGATATTTTTCATTAAGCAGTTGCTTTATTACATTGTTATTTGGAAGGGAGTAATTTGTGCTTTCTAATTAATTTAATTCCAGGCACATTTAGTAAGTAGCTACAATTCAAGGGGTTTTAGGTCATATTGACATTGTTTACTAGATGTGCTCGTTTGTTTTAAAACACTGTTAACTCTGTGATGACAACAGCCCCATTTGGTTGCACGACTCTTCTGCTCTCCCTAATCTGCACCTCCAGAACCCCCCCAAAATTAGAAGGTGCGTTTCAAGCGCTAGTGAGAAATGTCCATAGGCATTACATCACAGAGGAATTATGTTGAAACAGTGTCTATATAAACTATTACTATTCCATTATCGGGATGGAGGGCAGAGCAGCGGGGAAGCCTTTTGGCTTCTCTTAGCCAGAGATGTGAATATCATTACTCTGACCACCAAAAAAAAATGGACAATGTCAAAGAGGTGCAGACTGGCTGTTAAGTCCATGCTTGGCCCGTTTATCTCTGAAAAAGTTAGAGTGAGGCTTCAGGAGAGAATAGAGCAGCTGAGAGCATGACTATAGCAAGCAAGACATGTCCTGAGCAGTGATTGGACATGGTTAATATAATAAAAAGGTGTATCTTGTAATTCATAGTTATCATCATTCCAAACTCTTAAGCATGGGCGATTGTTTTTGCCAAAAGCTTTTTGATAAAGCTTAGTGTTTTCATGCTAGTGATGCTCCCAGGATTTGGGGGTCATTCAAGAGCTTTGTGTTCATCACTGTTAAATACTGTATCCATTCCATCATCTGAACATGAAAACTATGTATGATACCTGTCACTTGCTCCTTTGGCCTGCTGCTGGGCTTTAAAAAGAGGCCCTAATTAAATGAATAAATAACGTTTTTGCAGGACAATGTACAGGCAGGTTATTCCCCTGACTATAAGCTCGTCCTGTGATAAACTACCAACATTTGTTAATGTGTTCTGCAGTCACTTATTTTAGTAAATAGTCAATTACTGGTTGTTCTGCAGCAAAGTCTGGTACAGAGCAGTGACACTGTAAGATTCATCAGCCCCTGCGGGACCCACCAAACAAATGGTCTTGATGGGTTTTCCATTATTTTTCACCCGTTTTCCTTCTCTTTTGGATTGCAGCAGCCAAAATTAATGACAAACTTTGAAGGAAAGGTTTGTTCAGTAATTCATACCTAGTAAATTTGAACATTTAATTTTTGTGATGCAGTAAACTGAATTCTGGTACAATTTGAACCAACAGCCCAGCTGCATCTCCGCTTTATTTTTTGCAAGGAAGATTTAAATGGCTGTAATACCTTTTGTGGCTCATGTTGGTCTGTTGAGGGTGCGTGCGTGCGCGGGGATCTGTTCTACCTATTGATTTAATAGGAAAGAGCATCACTTGGAAGGGGAGAGTAAATGTGTGTGCATGCATGTGGAAGGGGAGAGAGGCGGGGAGGAATCTCTATCTATGTGTTTATCTCTGTGATAAATGATGCCCGTTAAAAATGTGACTTGCCGTGAACATTATTAGTGCTTTCGTCTTTAAGTGCACTGTACAAACACAGTCACCGTCAGCAGAAATGAGGCTGCAGTCTTGATTGTTTAGTTCAAACAGTTTTGATGTTTCATTGTCCCTCGATCCATCAGTGCCTGGAGGGGGATCAGCTATTGGCTGGGAGTGCATCAGAGTGATGTGCAGAGAGCAGATATTCCTCAAAAGCTGAAAAGATTTCATGTAAAATACTCATTACTGTTTGTATCCCAGTCTGTGAGCAGGCAGCGAAGTGAGCTGTTTATCATTTTTAATTGTGGATCTTCCCTATTCAGAACTAACATCTCCCAAATTACCTTAAAATGAGCTTCTTCCTGGGCAGACTTGTAATTCACTTGCATCACTCATTTTATTCTCTGTGTAAAAGTTAGACGAGGGTATGGGTTTTAGCTCAAACAAAATGCATAAAGTAGAAAACATAATGCGGCATAAATGCCACATAAATCACATCCTAAAGACAAAAGCAGATTTCAAACATCTGAATTACTGAGCACTTAATGTGGAGTGTAATCTTCTGTGGTTTGGTTTATGTCTGTTGTCTGGAGTGTCACACAGAGCAAAAGACGGGGAGTCCCCTTTCCTCCCACAGTGGAGGTAAAGGAAGGTGGTTTGCAAAATGCCCGGGGAGGTAAATCCCCCAGCCAGTTGTCTCCTTTGCTGCCGGGAATTGGGCTATATGCAGAGGCAGTCGATAGAAATCCCACTTGAGTTCTCTTGCTTATCACAGAGTAAGAGGCTGCTCCAAAATGCAAAACTGTCCTTGAAAAAACCTCTCGTGCCCTCCCAGTTGTTTCTTTCTTTGCATCGACTGCCACCTGTGTAAGCCCCCCTTCTCCAAGCTCCCTGGCATCCCCCAAGGGCCAGCACGTTCTGCTTTCAAGCCTCAGCTCTCTGAAATTGTAACTAAGAGATAAAATCTCTTCATTCAAAGATTTACACTTAGGATGGACAGGAAGGAAAATGCATATTTTCTCAGTAGCATTCACGCCTTTAGGGATAAAAGCTTATTCCTCCGCATGCTTTTGTTTTCCTTTGCCCAGCCCATGCCTCCTGGCTCAAGCCAATGCACATTTTCCTTTAAAAAAATTGATTTCTAGAGAAATACTTTTTAAAAAATCAACCTGTTTCCCCTGCGCTGCTGCGATTGGTCTGATAAAATCGCCGAGCCGATCGCGTCAAGAGGAAATAGCCTCGGCTTAATTGTAAGCTAAGTCTCCCGTAATCCAGGGGAGCATTTGAGATTCTGCCCAAGCGCTGGGTTTCAGCGGGCGCTGAGGGCTGTGGGTTTCTCTCCCAGCCTCCCGGCTGCTGCAGCACAAGTCAGCATAGCTAATGCAGATTGAGCTCTCCCCCCGCTCCCTCTTCCCCGCTCCTGCCGCTCGCTCGCTCTCCCTCTCCCTGTGCTTTGATTCGATATGAACAGACTGGTAACTCCGATGCGAGAGCGAAAGCTGACATAACTCTGCAGATGGCTACGTTCGGATGATACACCTAGGGATTTTTCTTTAAGGGAAGGTAATGTTTAGATGCTAATGTTTATTTTTCCCTTGTTGCCATTTTTCAGGACTGCCGGTCCCAAAGAAGAGCCCAAAGTCGGTAAGCACTTTTCAGCTATTTTTTGTCTGTTTGTCTGCTTTGAAGGAGGAAGGCATGAGTTCAGCTTGTTTTCTTTGTGGGTCTCGATTGTTTTAAGTTGCCTTTCTGTTGCAACCGTGATTACCTTGCACGGCTCCTGCTGCATGGGGAGGTGAAAGAGGAATGCAGTACGGAAGGGGGACTTGTTTGCAAATAAAGCCTCAGGTTTACAGATCCTCTTCCCTGACAGATGAGCTTCTCTGTCATTTAACTTGCCAAAAAAAAAAGCTATTGTTTTCTTTTGGAAAGATGGGAGGCTCCACCTTCTTGCCATATAACAAGTCCTGCTGGGTGCTCGTAGGCACCAACCTTTTCCATTAACTCCCTGAGTTTTCTTGAGTATCCTCAGCTGAATTATTAACAGAATGGGGAAGCATGCACCTTGTCGAGAGAGACGAAGCATGAATGGAGCATGATTACGGTTCCCAGGGAATACAATTAACTGTCCAAGTGAGCAGGATTGTGCTGCAGGTGTGAGAGTCCTTATTTTAAAAAAAAAAAACCTACAGAACAGTATATTCTTGTCTCTTCTGGTCCTATTTCCATGTAAAGCTGTTACCTGGATGATGTGTTAGCTAATAGCATGGAAGCCATGATCTAAAGAATCATTAAAGCTCCATGCATGATGCCGTGGAAGAAATTAATGTGCGATTTGTATGCAACAAAAAGAAATGTTTTGTTTTTAAAGGAAATGTAATACTTAAAGCTTGAAAGTTTCCAGTTGTCTGTTGAGAGGGAGGGGAAAAAAGAGAATTCTCTCCAGTAGCTTTGGAGAAGCAGAGCGAGGGAGGTCTTTGCTGTGTTGTAAGACGGTACGAAACTTCACTGACAGTCCCTGACGGGTGCTAAAAACTGCAGCTGGGCACAGCCCACCTCGCTGCAATCCTGGGCAGGAGCTTTATGAAGGGGCTGGGCAGCAGGCTTCTGCTTTTAATATGAGTTCTCTGCTCATCCAAAAAGAAAGCCCTGAAATAATTAATGTGATTCTGATGGCTTAGGGCAGCGCTGATTAAAGTCATGTGAGCCCAGGCCTCTACCGTTGTCAGCTCACATTAATATTGAGAGGCAGAAGTGCGGGGTGCGCTCCCTCGCAAGTCGCAGGCATGTCAGACCCTGCGCGCTCACTTCTGTCGTACGCAGAGATTATTTCAGCCTTCAGTAAAACAGAAGCGAGTGTGTAAAACACATACGTGCCTGGCACGTTTCTTTTCTCTGCCTGCACTTCTTTGCAGAGCAGGAGTGGCTGCACGCCATCCAAACTCCCGCTTTTGTCATTAAACCAGCCCCAATCAGTGAGTCTTGGTCTTCCCAACACGTAGAGACTCCTGCGTTGCCACACACGCATTCGGCATCAGGTGAAGTGGGATGCTGTCAGGTCAGACACCTCTCTGGTCAGTAACGATGCACCATGAAAATCTGAGCAGCATCGAAATCCATGTCGGGATAATTCTGCCTTGGTGAACAAAGAGAGTGCTTGCAAACAGGTGTGCAACAGCAAATTTCTCTTTAATATTTGCTTTGAGGAGCTAGTAAGCCTTGCAAGAGCAGCCCCATTCCCGCCCATGCCTCTCCAAATCCCTCTCACCCTGCTCTAGGATCCCTCAAGTAATTTTTACTACGGCCCTAGGCTGTGCTGTTGCCTCTCAAGCGCAGGATTCACCAAAAGCAGAGCCTTCTATTCCGCTGCCTGCACACCGAATCATTTGCATCGGCAATTAGCAGAGATGTTTTACACTGCCGCATTGTGCGGCAGCTTTAATGATGGACCACTCCTCAGAGAGGCAGAGCAGAGCACGACAGAGTCCATACAGCTGCTTCTTCATTCCCAGGCGTCAGTGACATGCAGGGGAGCCCAGAAACCTGGAGCAAAGCTCTGAGAGCATCCATGTGCAGAGGAGGAAGCTGTCCTTGGGGCTACCTGGTGGGACGGATTTACACCAACACCAGAGCTTGTGTGGCCAAGGCAAGGGTCAAAAGCATAAAAGCAGTGGTATTGCTGAACACCTTCCTTCCTTGGTTTAGTTGCAGGGAGGCTGTGGGGCAAGGGCAGCCCGGCCCTCTTGGCCCTGAAAATTCCCACTGGCTCTCATCTGGGTAGGGGACAGCCAAGCCTGCCCTGCTGGCGCGTTCCCCAGTTGGGATGCCATCCCGCTGCGCCCTGCCCCGGCATTTCCCGGGGTGAATGCAGGTGCTGCCAGATGAGCTGTGGGTCTGCAGGCTGGCCCCAGTGCCACACAGCTGGTCATGGGGCTTGAGCTGAACGTGTGGCCCATTTCCCCTGCTCCCTTTGCCCGACAAGGGAATGTTTTCCAGCATTCCTCGTTTAATAAATCACCTGCAGTTAGAGGAGAGCGTACATCCAGGCTGGGAGTGGTTGGCCCAGAATTAGCCTGCGCTCGTTCTTTGACTCTTCTGCTGCATTGAGGAGGACACGAGCTCAGGGGTCCTTCCTTTTCTGCTTCACTCAGTGCAGTGACAAGACCTCTTGTATTACCTTGTATCCTTTCCAAAGCCTGGACACACTCCCAACTTGCTGCCAATGGCTGCTTCTTCCTCAAACGAGCCCTATTTTTAGCTATCAGCCTCAATCCCCTGTTCCTCAAAGGGCTACTTCAGGCTGTTGGGTACCTCCCAGCTGTGAGGAGTTTTAGCCCCTTGGAGAGATTTGTTAGTGCTGGGGCTGCAGCATGGTCTGGGAATATTTTTCTGCCTTTCTTTTCATTTCCCCTCACCCCCCAGTTTTCCTGGGCTATATTTTTCAGCCTGTGTGTATCTTCTCATGAGCTTTGCTCTTTTTCTTAGTTTTTCAGGAGAGTTTTTCAATTTTGGTCAAAGAGCCAAATTACTAAAAAAAAGTTTGCAGCCATACATGGGACAGGGCAGTTCCAGGTTCCTTCTTCCACCCCCACCAAGGACTTGCTCACAGCAACTGCCAGTGCTGCTTGTTTGTTTTCAGTTTCCCATTGATTCCTTTATAGATGAAAATAGATATTTTTGTATTTACTATCTGGGGATACACACTTTCAGTGTTCAAATTCTCTAGTATGGCAATTACCCCTGCAATCATCCTGGTATAACATGAATTAAACCAAACTTTTTTCTTTTTTTTTTTTGTTCTGGTATGTTTTTTTTTTTCCTCATTGCTAGCATCGAAATACTCCACAAGGGGGCAAAAATTCCCATCTCCAGCTCGTTTCGCTGTCGCTGGCAGGACCAGCTTCTCCAAAATGCTCTAGAGTGCTAAGCTCTTCCAAAAATCTCATTTTTCTTTTGGGTGTAAATAAACACATTGTCAGCATAGCTGAACTGTGGCCAACAATGCAATTCTTTTGCACAGCCTGTCCCTGACAGGAGACTCAACACACATTTTGGGGGGATAGGCAGCTCTTGAGGCTCTGCTGATGTCCTCTTTTGTTCAGGAGAAGAAATTGGTTCCACAGCATGAGTGTACAACACATCCCTCTTCATTCAGAGACCATTTTTCCCCCCAATCTTGAAATACAGTGGAAGGAAACCACAGCAACTCTTCCCTCTTGCAGTTTTAAGCCTGGAGAATCCTGTGCCAAAAAGTTCTGATGTCCATTTGTGCTGCAGGACATGCTCCCTGCCACCATCGCCTCTTCTGCTGTGGGTTTCTCTCTCCCTGTCACAGACATACATAGCTGCTGCTAATGATTAGTGTCCCATCTCTGCCTGCAGCCACCTCTCAGCCGTGTCATGAGCCTCAGTTGTTTTAGCAGTCACTGTACAAAGTAACATCTAATTACTCTTTAATTTAAGATGAATGACAAACTGCTGTGTGGGTATCTGTAGCATTTTCCAGGCACTTGGAGACTTCTGGAAGTTCTCCTCCCGTCTCCGTGTGAAACGCAACAGCTTCAAGCTCCCTGGCTCATGTCGCCTTTGCTGTTTTCTCCATAATCAGAGGACAGTGCAGTGCAGTGCTCAGTGTGGGCTCGCTCAACCTCTCTGCTGAGGGAGAAGCTGCCTTTCAGGTCGGCAAATGCAGTGCCTGTGGCTGAAGCTGGGATTGCACAATGGGGGGAAGAAATCCTGGAAGGATGATATACGTCCCAACCCCGACCGCTGCTGCCCCCTCTTCTGCAGCTCTTGCCCCCACAGCTGCTCTCAGAAGTCCAGGCTGTGGTGGGCGTTCCTGGTAACCTCAACCAGTGGGGAAAGGGCAGATAGAAAAGACCTTCTTCCCAATACTACATTTTCTCCATCTCATGTTTTGCAGGATGAGCACTGTGAAGTTTCAGCAGGGGTGTAGAGAAGCTGGCACAGGCCACGTGTCTCAGACGGGGGCTTGGGTAGGGCACAAGAAGCTGCAGCTTTCCACATTGCTGTTTTGTCATGGCTGTAATATAGTACCAAGGTGATTGTTTTTTCCCATCCCCTGTATTTAAGCGTGCAGTCTGCCTAGATGGACTCAAGGTAGTCATTGTAGTCTTCATTTCTAGCCACTTTTGCCAGTCTTTCTGGTAAGCTATGCTTATCAACAGCTTGGGACAAGACCATAGACTGGAGGGTCAAGGGTGTTCTTGCTGACTTGGGTACTTCAGTGGTCCATGCTTTTGTAGCTACTGTCAGAAGTCAACAGAATTCAGCTGATCAACTTTACTTTGCACTGAAATACGTGATCAGCATCATCAGCAGGGTGAGGTCTGAACCACTCGCTCTGCAGCAGTCTGTCACCCAACAGCCCTGCGCTCATCTGATTTAGCTGCTTTCCTGCCTGTGTATGATGAGCTGAGTGAGCCCAACAGTCAGATCCAGACCCCAGAGAATCAGTCCAAAAGCTAGGAATGAGGCAGAAGATAGAGAAGCCATCCTTTCGTTGGCATATGATCAGCTCATCTCACCTGGGAAAGCTCCCCCTTTGCACCAGTCTGGGCTGTGCCCGTTGCAGGAGTGCCACAGAGAGCAGGGCGGTCAGACCCCTGCAAGTCCTGCTGCTGATGCTGAGCTGAAGCTGCTGCAGCGTGTGAAAACACCAAACCTTTTTGGCCTCACCTGGTGATGTGAAAGTCAGTTAATATTGTCCTGAACTAATTTAATTACATATATTCACCATTTCCACGGCTGTGTTCCTCTTTCTCTGTTCCCCTCTTCACCTCCTAGAGATGTTTCAGGCTTTTTGAAGGAGTTACTGTTGGGAAATACAACTGTCCCACTGAAGTGGTTTTCCCCTATTTCTTGCAAAATGTCTGTGTATTTGCAATTTCAACTCTAATTTAATTAGAGGTGGTTTTACTTGAGAGATGCTGACACTTCCATTTGCAGTCTAAAGCAGAATTCGTAGTTTGTTCAATATTTAGACCTTTCCTATCATGAAGTGAGAGCACTTTTTGAAGTTCAAACTCTGTTCCTTTTTAAGTCAGAAACTTTTCAGAGAGCTCTCAGTGTTTCCCCAAGGGCTGAATAAAGCTTCACATTTTAGTCCCTTGTACTCCAACTTCTGTAAACCAGCTTTTTGCAGTGAGATTGGCCTGAGGTTTCACAGGATGCTTGTAGTTATTTTAGTAGTTTGGCCAAACAAACAAAACTATCCAGATGGCTGGACTGAGAGTTGTAAAGTGGCTGGGTTTTTGGTTTGTTGTTTTTTTTTTTTTTAAGTTGCAAAGGAGTGATTATCCACACCATAGATGTTTAAAACCTCTTCATTTAAAAACTGAAGGGCTGCATGTGAATTAGCTTCTTTTACCATTTAAAAAGCTAAAAATGTTTGAAATTGGTTCACATATTTGTATTTGAAAGTCTGCAGATGAGTAATCACAGCAGGCATGCTTTGTTCAAAATTGCTTTAAAGGACAAAAGCAATTTCATATTCCGGTCGATCGAGATATCATTTTAAAAGTGCTGGTAGTGGATCAACAACTTGAATGTAAGGCCACGAGGTCAAAATCATTTGGGCTGTTGGAGCTGGGTTTTTTTCCTAGTGTAAACCCAAAAATTAGAAGTTAAATTATCCACACCATAGATGTTTAAAACCTCTTCATTTAAAAACTGAAGGGCTGCATGTGAATTAGCTTCTTTTACCATTTAAAAAGCTAAAAATGTTTGAAATTGGTTCACATATTTGTATTTGAAAGTCTGCAGATGAGTAATCACAGCAGGCATGCTTTGTTCAAAATTGCTTTAAAGGACAAAAGCAATTTCATATTCCGGTCGATCAAGATATCATTTTAAAAGTGCTGGTAGTGGATCAACAACTTGAATGTAAGGCCATGAGGTCAAAATCATTTGGGCTGTTGGAGCTGGGTTTTTTTCCTAGTGTAAACCCAAAAATTAAAAGTTAAAAAAAAAAAAAAACCAAACAGAAAATATTATTGCTAAGGCTCAAAAAGGCACTTTCTTCTGTATGGTGACTTTCTCCTCTAATTAATTCACCCCTGCTATGATGGAGCACTGGCCGCCTACGGTTTTGTGTTCTGAGTAAAGGAGGGGGTCGCAGACCTGTGTGCACTTCAGCCCCCCCGTGCTGATCTGCTCTGCGTTTGCTGCTGGCTTTTCTCCCTGGCCCTGCTTGGTTTGCTGTGGAGGAGTCCCTGAAAGCAGAGCCCCCTGTTGCAATGTTTTCAGGAGGCTTTATGTTTTCATCTGAGGTTTTTTGGTGTGAGCGGCTGACCCCTTTTAGCCAGGAAGTTGTGCGTGAGTCCCTGAAAGCAGAGCCCCCTGTTGCAATGTTTTCAGGAGGCTTTATGTTTTCATCTGAGGTTTTTTGGTGTGAGCGGCTGACCCCTTTTAGCCAGGAAATTGTGCGTGTTGTAAAAACAACCTGTAGGATGCTGTTTTTCCGGCCTCCCCCTGCGTCACAGCAGCCTCTGTGCCAGAGCAGGTGGGAGATCGGACACAACCTCGATACCAACCCAAGGTCGTCTCAAAAGAGCATTAAAAAGCATTTACTGTGCAGTTTTGGGAGCACTTGTCGAAGGGAGGATTTTGCTGCATATCAAGTAGTACAGATGCTGGCAATACACATGTGCTTCGTTTGAGCCCACCATTGTGAAGTTAAGTTCAGAATTACGTATCCTGCTTAGCCAAATACTGAGCAGACAGAGCTCTTGACGTACTGCTTTTGAATCCGCCTTGAATTTAGGCGTATTTTTTCCTGTTCTAATACATTTCATCAAAACAAGGAAATCAAACTGCAGATCGATGTTTCCACGTTGGTGAAGGTCTGCTGTAAGCCTGTGGTTGCCCTGGGTAGCAGAGACAGAAAAGTGGTACTCTGTTGTCCACCCACTTGTGATACGGGGGTTGCGAGAGCTGTTGAGGAAAAGTGATCTTTCATAGCATGGGCTGTGCTCGCCTCTGTTTCAGAGAGACTGGTTAAGTTTTCACAGTGGCATTTGGTGGGCTTTTCCTTTTTCATCCAGGCTCAAGTTAGACCCTGTTATCTGAGTAGAAGGTTGATGTCTTGATGTAGGAAGAAAAAAAAATGCACTGTAACTAGTAACCTATAATGAGATTTAGATTTGTTTTATGTGTGAGATGGAGAACTGCATATTATTTTATGATAAGTGATTTTGGTTTGCATATCACTTTCTGTCAGTCTGTCTATCAAAATCTGTCATCGGGGAATTTAACTGTGCCCAGCATTAACTGGTGGCAGCAAAACTGTGATTTATATATTTACTTATGTGCATGCAGAAACCCTGATCAAAGAAGAGAGAAAAATTGATGGAAAACACCCACTCAAAGACCAATAACCGTCTGTTCTCTCTCTTTCTACTCGCTTTCTTCCTTACAGCAACCACTTGAAAGGAAAGACAGCCAAAACAGTTCTCAGCATAGCGTCTCCAGCCACCGCAGCGGGCACACCGCTTCCCCCGTTCACAGCACGCAGGTGCTGCCGGACTACACCACCACAGAGGCTCCGGCTGGGGATCAACCGGACAGTTCTGGGCAGAAAAAGCCAGATCCATTCAAAATCTGGGCCCAGTCCAGGAGCATGTATGAAAGCCGACGTGAGTATGAAGCAGGTGTGGTTGCTAAGGCTACGGCTCTGGCAGCTGCTCTCTGTATATTTTCTTTGCAAAGAACTGAATCTTTTAGATTTGCGTTGAAAATATAAGGCTTCAGTTTGTTAATTTGGTTTCTGTCGATGGTATCTACTTGATAGAGGTGCAGATTCTTCTCTAATGAGGAACGAATTTAGATCGTGTCTAGAAAAGGGCACTTAGACCAAAGCTTAATACGAAAAATCCCTTTAAAATTAAAGATGATCTTGTCATCTATTTTTTTATTTTGCCTTTAAATTAAGCTGAAGGAGAATTTCCAAGTTTGTTATCCAGATCCTAAACTCTTTTTTGAGGTTAAGACTCATTGTCTGATATGCATAGGAATTTCAGTAAGGAGGGGAACTCTTTATTTGGTTTGCTGAAATTCGTATCAGATGCTTTCCACTGTCACCCTGGGGAGGAGAAAATCCCGCTGAGCCATTTGACTTTGACCAGAATGGACACTTCAATGATACAGATATCAAATGCATATTGTAAGTGGCTTTTATGGCAATTAATAATCTGCACACTTGGCTAATAGTTCAGC
>NW_010412185.1:6563-11458 GCF_000710305.1 Buceros rhinoceros silvestris | reverse complement strand
GCTCCAAGACTATAAATATGATTTCAATCAGTTTCTTCTCTGCAAACAAAATAAACACCCTGGCTTTGCTTTAATGGCACTGCTGAAGATGATGGAATCTGTAAAAGCTTCTCAAAGAAAGAGAGTATAAGGTTAATTTTCAAAAGCAGTAGTTACTTGAGTTACAGAAAAGGGAGCTTCACAAGTCTTAATGCTCTAAGACCATCACCTGGAGTTTGATTTTATTGCACTAACTAGAAATTGGTAAAACCAGAATGAAATTACCCCCGAATGAAAAATGGTAGGACTGTTTTTTTTTCTGACCAAATGAATCACTTTGAAATCTTAGGTCCTGGAAAAATTAAATCATGAGTCACAGTTTCTTGGCTGAAGATGCATCTCTTTGGATTGGATGTCTCAGCAATGCAGTTTGTAGGTGTCTCAGCTTCTGTGTGCTGCTCCCCTTCCCTTCCTTTCCCAGGGATTAGGCGTACTGACCCTGCGGTCATGCGCCAGGTCGTGCTGACCTGTGGAGAAGTGCAGTGACAGAATTTGCACGTGCACCTTGTTGAATTGAGAAAAAGGGGAAGAGCTGAAGGACGGAGACTTCAGCCCTGCAAACCTCTGGGCAGAGCTCCTCTTTCTCCTGCCTGGATGGATGAGGCTGAGGCTGTCCCATAGCACTGGCATTACCCCTGCTCAGCTCAGGGGTTCTGTAGGCACTGTACTGGCATTGCCTCCGGCCCCCTGCAGCTACTTGGCTAATTTCTAATTAACTGTTTAACTCATACTAATTAGTCATTAGTATCAGCTTAGCAGCCTTAACTCCTGCCTGTCTTTCCTGATAAAACCCGAGGCTGAGCCATGGGAATCCTGAAACTCGCAGGCTAGCAGTCACCCTTCTGTGTCCACCTCCAACACCACGTGCTAACTCCTCCCTCTTTCCTCGAAAGCTGCAAGTATCTTGTAGAGGTTTATCCTTGTCTGTGATTAGAGCCCTTTCAGAGGCCTTTTCGTCGTCTCTTGACCTGCTGGCTTCCCACACCCCACCTATCCCTGTGCTACAGTCCTCTCTGCTTGGGCCTTTTGCTAGTCTGGGGTCTGCTATCGGTGTGGTCCAGCATCTCTGTAGTGGGGTTGATCCTCTTCTATTGCTCAATCCCTATCTCTTGCCTCTTCTACCAGATGAGGTCTACCTGTTTGAAGGCCAGTGCTTTTCTACCACCTTTTTGTCCCATCACCATTCCTTCCTACGAAGGTGTTTTCTGACATTTCTTGGTTTCATAGATAGAGGGGGTTTGGGGGATGGCAGAAGTGTGATATGGTCATGTCTCCTTGTAAGCATGTGCTGCTAGAAGTGCCAAGAGCCTATGAATTTCCAGCCCTAAGCTGGAGTGAAAGACATTCCCTGGGGATTAATCTACGCCCTTACTTGGTGATATGACTTTGCTGCACCTAGTGGAAGAGGAAGAAAAACAGGAAAGATATAGTCTAAGTGAAGAAGGCGGTTGAATGTGCTGTCTCTGGTCGCAGTCTGATCCCGAAGTCTGACTGGTGGTTTTCTTTAGAGGTCAGTGGTCAGCTCCTCCTTCTTGCCTCACCAAGCCCCCACATTCGTCCCTCTCACAAGTCTCATATTTGGAGACACTAGTTGGCAGCTGAAACCTGGCACTTATTCTGCCCTGGGAGCTTGGGGTGAGCCACCACATTTCTTTCCCTGTGTTTTGTCTGTGTGAAAAGTGGACAATGGGTGGCTGCTCTGTTATGGACATGCATCATCTCTTTGACATTCACTTTGCAGTGCTGTGCAAGCACCGGCTATGGGGCTCTCAGACCACTTATAGAGGGCTCTGCTCACATGGAGAGCACCACAAGCTGCGGTGTGGGAGAAACTATTCCCTGGGAGTCCGGTTTCACTGTCCGTCTGCTCCACATGTGCTGTTCTTTGTGGTTGAACCCAGCTGCAGTTCAGCGTAACTCCAGTGCCTTCTCTGGCTGGCGGTGATGCAGTCATGTCATTGCTTTTGTCTTTACTTGAGCCCCCATTCCCTTTGGCTTTGGGACTGAGGTCAGCATCTCCTCTCCCATGACATCCACAACTTTGGGTGCTAGGTGTGACTCTCTCTGCATTCTTCTGATGAAGGCATGAGCAGAGCTAGGTGAATATCTAAGTACAGCAGGAGGATGCCACCCTAGTGCCAGTGCTGAGCTTGGCTGATGCATCCAGTAACTGGGGCTTTTGGTGGGTCCTAGAAGCCCCCATTGCCTGAGGAGCCCGACCTCAGCTCTCCATGATCCTCAGTCCAGGGCTTGCTCTCTGTTGATTCATGGCCTTAAGTTTAAATAAACCTGAAAAGGATTAGAAAACGTTCTTTGGAGAAGCAGGGCTTTGAATCCCCAAGAAGTGGACTGAAAAACAGCAACAACCCTTTGTATCGAAATATATGATAAAGTTAAAAAAGACAGAATTTTAGAGCATTAGATCATCTTAAGTGTTCTATTTAATTGCATTCATGTAATTGTTGAGTATAAAGAGAACATAGTGCAATTTTTCAAGTGCAGTTGGCACAAGAAGATGAATTCATTAGCTCCTGGCCCAGACAGAATTTTTTTTTCATCTAAAAATAATAATATAAAGAGGCTTTATTCAATGTATGAATACATTGTCTTCAGGATGTTTCTAAAAAGTACTGAATCTATAATGACCACCTACTGCCTTTTTCACTGGGAGTGCAACCCACTGTTATTAACATTAATAATAATAATGTAGATGTGGAAAGCACCCAGGCAACATTTTAATTTTTCAGAATTGGTAAAATGTATTCTTCCTTTCTTTGAGCATTCTTTGGATCAGTATTTCATTAAAAAGACTATATTTGACTTACGTGACTTGTCTTACTGAAGCCGTTGGCAGAGCAGAATTTTGTTCTAAAGTGCCATATAACCCATAATTTTGTAAAAGCATACTATTTTTTTTTTGATTTCCCAATGAGTCTTCATTTCAGGAAGTACTCTGATGCTGTGGAGGAGAGTTACAGACATTGCCTGTTTAGGGGAAGGGAAAAAAAGGGAAGAATTAAAATGAAGGTAGAATTAATAACATAAAGCTGCGTAATGGCTCCATAATGGTGGCTGAGTGGCGGCAGATGAGAGCTGCAACTTTATTCAACAAAACTGGTGAAAGTCCCTTCCCGTGCAGCTCCCCTGGGTGACAGGATCAGGTCTGCAAGGTGCCGAGGGCTTGGGCCATGGGCCAAGGAAGCTTATTGTCAGCTTATTGTCAAACCCAAAGGGACTTGGATGCTTTAAGGCTAAGGCTGAGCTCAAATGCTCTGCTGCAATCTGGCCCAGAGTCGCAATTCTTTGCTGGATTAAGACTTTCGGGAATAGCCGGCTTTGTGTTAAGTGAATCCGAAAACAGATCATTCGACGACGGTAACAACTGCACTCTGCCAGCGCTACGTTTCAGCTGCGCGAGCTCCTCTTTGTGGGTAACTCATTGCTGCTGGTGGGAGTTGTGTACGTGAGTCAGAGAGAAGGACAAACCCTTAAGGTTTCAAAACTGAAGCAGTTCCAAGATCCAGGAATAATACACGTGAAGAGCACTCAGGGAGAGAAACAGCAGCTGAGTAGTTCAGCAGAGCGCCGCCGTTCTGAAATCTCGCACTGCTTTATTGCAACTGTATTTTTATAATAAGCTTTTTATTTTTCAACGTATTATTAAACTTCCTTTAAGATTAACGCAATCTGTTGTCAAATTTTTCTCATGTGGCCTGATTGCTTTGCAAAATACCGTACCCTACATATGGCCATCTGTCAAAACAGCAGTGACAAAATGAATTAATCTGAATTGCAGATGTGTTAATGAATCCCTTTGAAGGGCTTAAGCATTTAATTAAAAGTAAAGCAGAACATGATAGATAATTTTTAAAGCTTTTAAAATATTCTAAGTTATCATTAATATTTGAATTTTATTTTCAGGCACATCATTTATTTGGTAGGATTTTCTCTCCCCAAGTCTAATTAAAATAATACAAACAAGTCTTGACCCCAGTGTGTAGCATTCACTCACCAGCAGTTACATAGAATTAAAAATATTTGCACAATGATACCAAACATCGGATACTTTCTTCCTAAAATAGAAGAGCAAAATACTCTCAGGAAATTGCAGCCGCCTTCTGATCAGACTGACTTTAAAGATGATGGTTAGTAAAACGCCCTTAGTAGGGTTATGTCCTTTTATTATATTAATAAGAGACAAACAGTTACAGTTATACACTTGGGCACCCAGATGTGTCCATGCCCTTAGAGAATGTCTTGCTAAGCAGGACCGTAAGTACTTGCAGCACGTGGCGCGAGCAGCAGAGGCTGCCGAGCTGTTGTGGAGCTGGGTGTTCGTCTGGCACCAGCCTGGTCCATCGCTCAGTCGCGGCATTATGCCTTCCCCAAACTTGAGTGGCAGAACTTTGGTCATCTTGTTGAGAAGATGCTGAAGCCATCTTCTGAAAGCTTTCCATGCCACTAGAGGGTTTGATTAAAAAGAAAAGACAGAAAAACTGGAAATCTCCTGCAGTGGGGTAGTTTAGAGATCAGGGCTTTTCTGCAAACATGGAGTCTCATGAGATTGAGGCTAAACTGCAGGACTTTCCAACACCAAAACTCTCCATCAGCTTCAGTGAGACTATTCACTCTTAATGTCAGACCTGACTGTATACACTTTGCTGATCCTGGGTATTAAAACTTTTGTACTTTGCCGAGCTATGAGTCACTGAAAGTGCTGCTGCCGCAAATGAGCTAGTGACTAAAGCAAACTCGTACTGATTATTTTTGAAGCCATCTTTTGTTGAAACTGATATCACACTGGGCAGAATTTTTTTTTATGTAACACGTAAGATAATTGTTAAAGTTTGTGTAGG
>NW_010412185.1:0-6458 GCF_000710305.1 Buceros rhinoceros silvestris | reverse complement strand
GGCCTCTAATTTAGCACTGCATTCACTGTTCATCACCATGCATTTAGAATTTCTTTTACTATTCAAAAAAAGTATTTGCATTTGGAAAACTTACTGTGTCGTGATGGTGGAAATTTTTTTGTAGAAAAGTATTTTTAAAATGTTCTCAAAGAGATCCTTTCTCTGAGGAGAAAAAAGAATTCTTCAAATATACCTGCATGCATGTGCGTTAATGTATAAATTTGTATGTGCGTTTATTATATATCCACATGTACACAGGCATGTGAAATAGATGTGAAAGTTAGTGTGTCATAATCCATAATAGCCATAGCCTTAGCAATTTATGCATGAAAGCCTAACATGATCCATTCAGTCAAAATTAATTAAATGAACTAACAAAAAAGCAGATACATGAAGCTTTGCAAAATTGTAAAATTAATATTACAGCTATGTCACCTTCGCCTGCAACTGGACTGAGCAAGGGTGAGAGAGAGAGAGAAATCAATTCCACGAGTTTTGGAGAATGTAAGACTGTGCCGGGAATGTTTCTGTGTCTTGTGATGTCTTGTTCTGGTGTCATTGCTGCTCTGTGGCGGGGGGCTCTTCATCACCAAGGGAGTCTGGCAGGGCCGTACGCCAAGGTTAGCTACGAAGGTGCAAAGTACTTGCTTTACTGTGTACTGGCCAGCGGCGGATTTTGTAGGCGGCGGTGGGGGGTGTCCTGTTCCCGTTTTGTTCATGAGTTTGCCTGCGTGGCTCATTGACGGGGCTATGCCTCTCACCTCTCCTTCCATTCCTCTTCTCAGCCCCAGCAGAACTCTTCTTACCACTGTTGCGACACTCTCCAAATGGCCTTGTTTAATTCAGGACGCGCAGACTGGCAAGGTTTACCCATTTGGGCTATGTGCTCGGTTTTCTCAGAAAGAGTCAGACCTGCTTGAGATCAGGTCAAGATGCAGAGATGCAGCCAGTGACTCCTGGAGCCCATTTTTCATTTGTTCTCAATAATATTTCAGCAGCAGCATGAAATTTTCCCTTTAAGAAAAGAAAGTGGCTCCTCCGAAGCGCTACCGAATACTGGAGATCCTAAAGTAATTCTCCAGTATGGAGGGTCCCAGGGGGTCCCACTTCAGCTGTATGGAAGCCCAGAGGTAGACAGGGTTTTCTGGACTGTGCCAGTGCGTCACCATACTGCAGAGTTGGCGCAGAAAGTGGTAAAAGGAGTTTTGTTTGGTCTGTCCTCACGCTGCGTAAATGTGTGTTGTCTGTACATTTGTTGTATCTGTGTTCCACCTCCCTGTCATCCTCCCGGTGGCAGGAGCGTTACGTGAATGAACTCGCTTTTTTGGGGATAGATTTGTGGGTTTTGTTGCTATGGTTTGACACCGCCTTCACACCTCGGTTATCGCCAGCGGCCGTTAATTGGCTAGCTGGTACCTGAACCAGGAACATAAGGCATCGTTCAGTGAGACTGGAAAGTTGACAAATGGGAAGGTGTTGAGAGACGCCGAAGCTCTCTGCAGAAGCCATTTTGCCTCTGACAGATCCAACACACGCGATTAATTGGTTAGGGCCAGCCTTTGCCAAAAAAAGCCTGCGAAGTGCTGGAGAGACGCTTCTGAATGTGTCTGCTCTTCACGCTCCCCCTCGCTGACGGCAGTGACAAACACCAATTAATCCACTGACTAAGTTCTGCTGTTGTGCTGCACGTCTCTGTGGTGGCGGGCTACCTTCAGCCAGCTCACCTGAACAGAGACACATGCAGGCTTCCAGCGTGTCCATCACCTGGTTATTCTGCAATTGTATCTGGACAAAAGTTAGCCTCCCCTTCAGTAAGATAACACGCGTGGGTCTTAAGCTTAGTTTGTAACTGCAAACAATTAAACTCTGAAAATATTATATATGAAAACAGTTTGAATGAGAATGTCAAAGCAGACATATGTGCCGTAGCACTCACCTGTTCTTTTAATTTTTAGTATTACCAGGCTTAAATTCATATTATATTTTAAACCCTTTGAGCCATTGAGGAGAGAGCATCAGAGCTAACCAAAAGTCTTAACGCTGAAAAGCACCGGATGAGTAGACCCAAACCTTGGCTCAACAGGCACCAACAGTGTAGAATGCAATTAGGGCCCAGTCTGACACTCGCTGATGTCCATGGAAAACAACCAGTTTATCTGCTCATAGATACAGAAAACTAGACGGTGTTTTGTTAACTGTGCATGTGCTTGTTTAAATGACATTCCAGAACGATATACTTTGGTTTCTTTACTAAAGATGCAGGCAGCTGACTTGTAAAGGAACAGCTTTTTTTTGATCATTAATTATAAATTTGGGGAGGGGATCATTACAGAATTAGTCAATGTTACAGATACTAAGCAATAAATATTAAATGAACCTGAGGTTGTCTTCTGATATGATTTAATGTTAGCAATTAATTTTGCATTTTTAAGAAAGGGATGAAAGCAAGCATGAATAAGTTAATATAAAACGTTACTGCTCAACGGCACTTCAAGGTTAGTACTTCGCTATATGCAATATTCATTGTAGAAACCTCGCTGGTGTTCCATACTAATGAGTAGGTAAGGGTGGGCCTTGTTGTGTTTCCAGCTGGTTTTGTCTGTTCAGTGGTTTTACAGCACCTGTACGTGAGCGAGAGTTTGTTTCCAGTGGAGCCCTTCTGTTTTACACTAACCAGGGATCTGTCCCACAGATATTTAAAGCAGTGTCTGTAGACAGATAGCAAACTATGCTTGTGAAAGTTAATTAAACAGTAGAAATCATAACAAGTGGTTCTTTTGTCTCCCATGAAAGAGAAGGCAGCTGTATTGTTTCTGGCAGAGTAATTCTCTGTTGTATGCGTTTACTTATTGATGATTTGGAAGATGCTCTTGCACTGGGTAATGATGCTAATATTGGTGGAAAGAAATATTATAGTGATACACAAATGGAAAGTCACAATGAGACACCTAGAGAGTAGAAACCACTGTATAATCTTCAGCAGTGATTTAAATAACCTTGTAGTATTTAAAGCTATATTCTTAATTATGTCTAAAATTCAAGACCACCTCATTTAAAGAGGTGGTCGTAAAATTGTGCAGCAGATCCCTCTACACGTGCGTCAGAATAGTCCTGATTTGGGAATAAAGGTGTGTTTTTTTGATTAAAAATTATAGCTTTCCTTTTTTCCCTTCAGTTCCAGATTACCAAGAGCAGGATATCTTTCTATGGAGAAAGGAAACCGGTTTTGGATTTAGAATTCTAGGTGGAAATGAGCCTGGAGAACCAGTGAGTATATCTAGAAGCGGCGATGTTTTAACTCACGACATCTTCCAGAATCACGGCAGTAACACGTGCAGATGTGCAGAACTGCGCTGTTAAAATAACTAGCCGGCTATCCTGCAGCTCCTCCCCACCCTCCCTCCAGAAGACAAACCAAAACTCCCATAACTGAAATGGGTTTGGCTTCCTCGGCTATTTCCCAAATGAAAACACGTGGGTCTGAAATTGCCTGGACACTGAGGAAAGGATGTCCTGGTCAGGTTTGCGTGTATTTTGCTTCCAGCTGGCTGTTGAGCTCATTCTCATTTATCACTTTTTTTTTCCCCCTCTTTCTTTCCTTTCTCCTGTTTGTGCTAATTCATCAGATTTACATCGGTCACATTGTACCGCTGGGTGCTGCTGATGCTGACGGCCGCCTGAGATCGGGCGACGAACTGATCTGCGTGGATGGGACGCCAGTTGTCGGGAAATCGCACCAGCTTGTCGTCCAGCTTATGCAACAGGCAGCCAAACAAGGTCATGTCAATCTGACTGTCAGGCGCAAAGTGGTTTACACAGGTAGGCTGCAGTGTCGCTCTGCAGGGGTAGATTTTCCTGCCAGACTCCATCTGTTCAGCAAATGGTTTAAAGAAAAGAAGCACTTCCTTGTAATACTAAGAAAACTCAGGGGATATGGCGTTGTTCTTCCTTTCTTGCCTATTTTTAGTCTTGTTCTCAATCAAATACATTTCAAATATTTTGTTTCCAGTCAAGACTCTCTCAGTCTCAGTTGGCTTCTCCAGTCTTCATGAAGGTTTCTGAGAAAATGGGGAACTGTTCAGTTGCCACATGTCATTTTTACTTTGACTCATGCAGCAACAGACCCTTTGCCCCACTGCCAGTGGTTTGTATTTACTTCCCAAAATAACTGTGCTGCCTCATAGCCACCCTTAAACTGGGAGTGAGGGAGAAGGTGCTGAAGAGTCCACAGGAGGGGAGGCAAGGGCACTGGTGCGTGGTGGCTGATGTCCCAGGCTCAGGAGAAGCTTCAGCTGGGGTTGAAACACCCTGTCAGCTAACGGTAGGATGCAGAACGGCCGGCGTCATCGGTTCTGGTAGCGCAGGGCGTGCATGTTTGTTGTAATAGAGAGATTTCTGTATGCTGAGTTATGCTGGGCGTTGTGCACACACTGCACAAGTGCGTGGCTTGAATGGACAAAAAAGAACCTGGCAGAAATATTGAAGGTGCAGAGAGAAGTGACACCATATTGTGGCACCCAGATTAGTGACAGAAAAATGTCCTGATAGCCAAGAAATGAAGGCACGAGCATGAGCTATGCAACCTTATGCTTAATATTGGAGAGAGACATTGAGGTGCCACTTCTTCTTGTGAGTCCCTTCAGGGAGCTCAAGTGTGGGATTTGGTTTAGCTCACTTATTCAGAAGAAAGAATTTTATATAGCTCTTCAGGTTTAGACATCAGCAGAAAGATAGGCAGTGATGTACTTTCATCTTAAAGAGCATCAAAATAACATTCAGGCTGAAAATTAGGCCCACAGTGGAAGTTAGGACTGGAACAGTGCTGCTAAAATAGCTCTGCATTCTTATGCAGGGCTGAGCTCCTTTCACACAATATTAAATGAAGGTTCACTTCTCATTTCTTTCCTTCTTCCCGTTGTGGATTAAATGCCAGGTTGTGTCTCCTCTCTAATAGCTTCTCTCTCATTCCTGACGAAGCACTGCCAATGTGAGAGAAGCTTTAGGAGATGAGCTTTGGGAGGAAGGGGAAGGACAGCTGAATTTTGGAATCGCTTTTGTGTGTAGATTTTCTATCCAGTTTTACAGCCTCCAGGCTGGAAATTACCATAAAATATTTAGATACCTGAGAGATCTCTTGATATTCCATTCAAAGGCTTCTTGCTCCAGACCGAGCTATTTCTGAATCATTTCAAATGTGGACACTTACTCTAGGATTAATTATTCAGGTTTCCTTTCCTTCTTTCACCTTAAATTTGCAGGCTTTTAAATTCCAGCATAAATTCTTAGGAAGAGAAGCCTTTTCCTGCATTTTGGTCCCTTATTCTTCCCGTCATCTTCCTGCCAGTAGAAAAGGATCGTTCACCTAAACGGATATTCAAAGTCCTGAGATTCATATAGGGGAAAGTTTATACCCCTGTATTCTTAGTAAGTAGAGTACTATACATTTAGTACATTAGGTGGAAATACTGAGTATCTAAGTGCAGGCACTACAGGGCATTACTTCTATCTGAAAATATTTTGAAGTTCTTTTTCTTTGGATCATGGGTTTAGAAGTTTAGATACTGTTTGGCATCCATTGTCGTCTTGTTGCTTTTAAAATCTTCAGCTTAATTTTGATTCACCAAATTGGACAAGTGACCTGATTAGTGGAGGCAGCCATTGAGCAGTGACAAGTACAATATGCTGCTCTCAGCTACACAAATGGACTGTGGAGAACTGGCTGAGTAACAAGAAGTGAAAGCTATTGTGGGCCACAAGCTTCAACCTGAGGTTGGCTCAGGTGAAGAAAAAAACTGTGCTGGGATGTAGGCAGGAGGGAACACTCCTGATTTCCCAGCAGATGATGGCTTAGCTGCATATGGTCCAGCGCTTCAAGACAGACATGTTTATGTTGGAGAGAACCCAACTGGAGGGATTCCAGAGGACCAGTGAGGATAAGGAGAGCTCTAGAAAACATGGTCTACAAGGAAATATTGAACAAATTGGGATTGTTTAGCCTAAAACAGAGAAGGGGGAGGAGGTGTTAAACTCCCCAAGACTATAAGAGGCTGCTGTAAAAAGGAAGGGAATAATATGTTCTCCATATGCCTGCCAGATAGAACTAGAAATAATAGCCTTATGTTGCGACAGGGAAGATTTAAGTTAGATATTGCCACCAATAGATTGCCTGGGGAGATATTTAACAGCTGATTAGGCAAACATCTGTCAGGACTGACAGCAAGTATAGTTGGCCCTGAGTGTAGATTAAGCGGTTTTTTATTTTTGTAGGCAAACATCTGTCAGGACTGACAGCAAGTGTAGTTGGCCCTGAGTATAGATTAAGCGGTTTTTTATTTTTAAGATTTCTTCAAGCCTTGGTAGCTGATTAGATTTCAAAATAATACCACTTCCAACTTTAGTTGCCGTTAAACACTTGGTTAATATTAACGTTAACAATATTTAATGGTTTTGTCCCAACA
>NW_010412184.1:34756-40198 GCF_000710305.1 Buceros rhinoceros silvestris | reverse complement strand
TTCTGCAAAAACCCAGAGCTTCATTTTACCTCCAAATGTCTGCCGTGCTCGTCAAGAGTCTCCAGTGCAAACAGCTCTGTCTTTCAAACTGCATACAACCCCCCCACCCCCCTTGCCCCGCTGGGAACTCTTCATCTGTCAGAAGGCTCCAAGGCTGCAGTGGAGCTGTTCCTGTGCCTCTGCTTTGGCACTTCCAGGGCAGCCCCACCATACCTGGGACACCATTCAGGACACAACCCATGTCAAAAGGAGACCTCACCTTGTTTCTGTGTGTGTTGCATGTACAAGGCAGGTCAGGCCAGCATTAGATCACTGCTTGCTTCAAAAATACAGTAGGTATTCCAGCAGCAAGTGGCACCCCAGTGCAGCAGAGCATTTGCCAATTAGGGCAGTTGGTGCTGCACACCCCACAGTGAGACTATACGCATTTGGAGTAGGGTTTTTTTGTGGGATTTGCAGTCAACATGCAGGAGGTACACTTCTGGATCCCATACTCTCAATCAATTCTAGCTAAGGGACTGCAGGAGCTCTAGAGCATTCAGGAAAGGAGAGAACTTTGGAAGGATGGGAAGACTCACTTGAAGAGCTCATTCCTGATCTCCACTAAATATTTCCATGGATATACCCAAAACTAGAGCACCCCACTACTTGCAAAGTTGACCAAGGCTGGTCATGGAAGTCCTGCATGGAAAACCCACAGTGGAGCTCAGCAGAAATACAGTCCAAGCAGGCAACTTGTAGCAATCTGGTAGAGTACACAAACTACAATCTATTGACAGAGTACTCTTAAAGAATTTGGATTCATTTTCGACTGGGAAAACTGCAATATTTGGACCCTGGAGGAAATTCCTCCCAGATTAGAAGTCCTTGCTCAGGATCTCTACAGCCTTCAACACAAGCCACCATAGTTTATAAACTGGGTATAATATTCTGTTTTCCTTCAAACTACCATGTGAACTGAACTCTTCTGACAGCGCAGCACTTCATCCAGGATAGCTACAGCTTGGCAAAGCTATAAGGCAGTAAGAAATGGATCTCATGCAAAGCACTGGACAGGAGGACTGGAAAGTGCTCTGCACATGTAGTACAGGTGCTGAGTCACAACTATAAGGAACCAATTTTATGCTTACAAGGTAAAATGAATGTATGGGCAACAACTCAGCAAACCCACTTTAACCTTATTCATTTCCCTAGGGAAACAACGCATGCTTATGTGTTTAGTGTTTGTTTAAATGTGTATTTATAGGTATTTAACATAAGAAAGAAAGATACAAGAAATATCAACAGCAAGAAGGAAGAAAGCAGGCCCTACAGCTTTAAGTCAAACTCAGCATCAACATTATTAAAAAATCCTAACTTTAGGCATGCCAAAAGTGATAAATAAGGGAAGTTAAAAGGTACACTACACTACATCAAGAGTATCTCACATGTCAAAGTCAAGAGATGAGTTGGGATAGTGTTTTAGTTTTCAGTTGATCTGTGGTCTAATCCTGAAAGGATGCTATGGCACAATACTGTGTCCCTCCCTTTGATCGCTTTCTGGAATGTCTTCCCTGAAAACTACCACTGATTTTTTTCTGGTGAATGGGAGCTTTAGGATCAGATATAACAAATTAAGACAAAGCCAGAACAATTATCATTAAACAAGATAGCCTGTGCAGTTTCCCCCAATAGCGTACCCATTGCTCACCTCAGTGTATACAAAATCAAGTGTTAGACCCTTAATAGGGACCCTTTCTGCAGCCTTTAACAGCAATGACTTTCAAAGATGGTGAGAGAAAAACGGAATGCAGAAGGAATTCTGTTTTTCTAGTTTACACCAGAAGATAGCTGTTAAGTCTACTACTGGAGGAAGGAGAAGAATTACATGAAGGGGATATCCTCCTTTGTCAGGGGAACATGCATGATCAGAAAACCTACTGTCTACTGAGGATCAGTGAATACAGGCTTCTGAGTAGAGAAGCAAAAAAATTAAGATCCACAAACTTCACACATGAATACAGAAGTCACACCCACTGAATACATGAAGTTGATTTCTACGTATCAAAGCTCAGTATCCACATTAAAAAATATATAATCTAAGCAGCACCTGGTAAAAGTGAGTGAGTATTCGCAGCTGTGAGCACATTTTGGGTATTGAGTCTTGAAATTCTTTCATCCTCTTGCTCTCTTCTTCATCTTCTGATGCAGTTACACCCCACTTGCCCTACACAGAGAACAAATGAGTTAAGAGGTCAAGCGTCACATGATGAGTTGCTCATCAAACCAACCATTGCCATAGAAAGCCAAACAGAGCCTCTAATACTGAAATTAACAGTTCCCTCGGTGATTGTACAGCACATGAAAGAAATCTGAGGTTTGCAGAGCAGGCAAGCCTCACATCAACACTTCACGTCCCACAGACTGGCAGGAGGGAGGCAGGCGTTTTTTGAAAAAGGGTTCAGAATATTAAAGCCTCTTGCACTTCCTTCACCTAAGAGGTCTAAATTTCTCATCCTCCAAAGTCCACTAGAGAATTTACTCAGAGGTTTTGGGCAAGAGAGAAATAAAAAACACCATTCGGCAGTTTTAATTCACCAGCTACTGCTGGTGACTTTTGTCTCAACTACATTTTACATTTTTTAATTTTGCTGTACCTCTACATGATATCTAAAATCCTGCACATATCAACAGACAAGTATAGCTCCCTCAATTAGTTTTCACATTCTAGTTATATTCTTGCTGTACCTCAAGCTCACGCTGTTTTTTCCTCTCTTCAAATTGCAGTCTTAGCTGCAACTCCTCCAAAGCAGCTCTGTACATTGCATCTTGGGCATTCTGGAGCTCAATGATCTGATCAAAAACAGCTCGAAGCTGGTTAAGAAGTACCTGTGAGACAGTTAAGCAACAACACAATGTAACAGCTGTACAGCAAAAGAGTTTTAAGTTACTACCATTCTTCAGAACATGAGAAAATTGCATCTTTTTACATACAGATGGAGAGGCTGTGTGTAAACTGCCCTACATCAGTTGTTGCATGATTACACAGCTTCTTAGGGCCAAAAACAACTGGCCCACATTGTAACAAGTTTTATAATCAGCATCTGTCACTGTGTCTGGGGCGTTTGTACAGAGCCTACCATAACAGAGTCTGATATCAGAAGAAAAATTATTTTCCCCTTGCTCCTGCAATATAAGAGAAGGCGATTCCCAGCACATAAGCCAAGATCACAAAGCTACAGTTTAATGGAAAGGAGAAGACTTACCCTGGAATCGCTATCCAGCAAGCACCGAGCGATGATCGTGTCTAAAAAAACTTCATGAGCTGCAATGATATGATCCAAGTCCTGTGCTTGTTGGACCTTGTTCCAGAGTTCATCCCACGAACATTCAAGCACCTGGAGCAATGACGGATTGGGCTGTTTTGATTTGCTAGATAACAAGCTCTTTGAAATTTGAGACACACAACACATACAGAATATTAAAAGTACTTAATTTGTACACAACTAATTGGGTGGACAGAGTATACCTCAAATGTAATGTAATACTGCATTTGATGAATGAAATGGACCATTTCTGATGCCAGAACGTGACACTGATGCAGCACCCCAGAAAGCTCTGTAAAAAATCCAAAGAGATGCCATGTTAAAGAACGCAAGGACAGGCACAGCCATCAAAACAGCCTGGTAAACTTTTTTCTACCAAATTGAATACTTCATAAAACAGCCACTAATCTTGGATGATAGCAGCAATACTGGCCGGCAAAAGATGAGCAAAGAACATTGCACAATTAACTCCTAGGAAATGTGAGCCAAAGACTGTGTGCTCAGACAGTGTTGGAAACTCGTTGAGTATCACAAGTGACAAAGACCCTCTCAGTGCCAAGAGACCAAAATACAGTTTAAGTTCTTTTGGTTGAAAACCTGAGGCCACAGATTTGCAGTTGTTTCTGGGGCCTCTCACATCTCTTACCATTAGCCTTCAAACCACAGACAACATATTTTTTCATTACTTAAGTACACTGAGACCAAATGAGAGGGTGTTGTGATAGGAGAGGGGAATTTGTAGCTCAAGTGGTCCAGGTTCAATTCTCTGATCCACAACAGAGGCCCACTAATGGGTTCAGCTGCTCACCTGTAAAAGGAAGTATCTCTGTTGCAGAAGGGTAATACCAAGATAACCATCATCTGTAAAAATTCTCTGGAATTAAGTTATTTGGCCTTCTGGAATCACGCTGATATCCAGACAGAGGAATTAATTTCTAAAAAGCTGCCAAAGTAATTTGCCACTGCAGATAAGCTATGAGACTACTACAAAAAGAATTCTACATTTTCATATCTGAGGATGTTACAGAACCATCTGATGACCAGAAAGATTTTGCAACAGGCCACTCTGTTCTTCATTATTTATGACTGTGCCGGAAGACTACCTCTAACACATAATGTTGCATCTACTTTGATTAGGATCAATTAAAAAAAAACCTCCAGGGTTGGCTAAACAACAGAAATTCCTCAACATTGGTGAGTTGGATAGAACTGTGTTTCTCCTTCCAGTTACTGATAGGAAAATAACAAGCTTGACACTACTGTCTAGAAGTACTCCTTTAAAGCACTGAAATCTCTGGCTGTTAAGACTTCTTGGGAATTGTGAAGAAAGCTATCCTTGCAAGTCAATGCTACCTCTTTGAGGTTGAAAAAAAGAACCTGCAGCTACTTCCTCCTATTAGTTACTGTCTTCTATTCCGTGCTCTGTGACTGGACAAGGAAAGTACTGTTTTGGAGGGAGAGAGAAAATAAAAGCAAGTTCTACTACTTCTTCACAAGTCACAGTATTGTTTTGGTTGGAAGAGACCTTTGAGATCATCAAGTCCAACTGTTCACCCTGTACTCTGGGTCACCACTAAGCCATGTCCCTCAGCTCCACATCTACAAATCTTTTCAATACTTCCAGGGATGGAGACTCCGTCTCCCTGTGCAGCCTGTTCCAATGCTTAGCAACCCTCTCTATAAAGAAATTTTCCCAAATATACAACTTAAATTTCCCCTGGCACAACTTCAGGCCATTTCCTCTCATCCTATCACTTGTTACTTGGAGAAGTGACTGACCTCCACCTCGCTACAACCTCCTTTCAGGTAGCTGTAGAGAGCAATAAGGTCTCCCCTGAGTCTCCTCTTCTCCAGGCTAAACAAATGCCACTTGCCTCAGCTGCCCCTCATAGTACGTGTTCTGTAGACTCTTTACCAGCTTCGTTGCCCTTCTCTGGACACACTCTAGCACTTCAATGTCCTTCTTGTAGGGAGGGGACCAAAACTGAACACAGTATACAATCACTTCCCTCCTCCTGCCGGCCACACTATTGCTGACACAAGCCAGGATGCCACTGGCCTTCTTGGCCACCTAGGCACACTGCTGGCTCATATTCAATCAGCTGTTGACCAACATGTCCCGGTGCCTTTCCTCTGG
>NW_010412184.1:32790-34720 GCF_000710305.1 Buceros rhinoceros silvestris | reverse complement strand
TCCTCAGCCACTGGATTCCAAAGGTTAGATTTCCTGTCATTTAAATGGTGTCCTGTGCTCAACTCCTGTGCTCCTATCAGAAACACTTTGAAAACTGAGCGGTTTGTTTTCTTAAAAAAAATGTACTTGCAGTTTCTTGCACATAGAGGACTTAGTTTTGGTTAGAGAAGTCAGACAAGGTAGTTAAAAAGGTGTTGATAACAAAAAAAAAAAAAAAAAAAAAAAAAAAAATCTACTTGCAGCTTCCAACTTAGACATGCCAGTGAGGAAGAAAGACTTCTGTCCGTCCAGGCAGAAAGCAGTACAGGTCTTTGTAAACATACCCTCCTTTGTCATAGGCACAAACTGAGATATACACACTTGGCTCCTTCTGCCAACAACAGCTAGGCCAGCATTTTAAATGTCTGCATTACTTAAAAGATAGCCAAACCTAAAGGCAACAAATAACTTAGCTTTATCTACAGAAGACTGCTCCATGGCAAGGCATAAGAAAGGTGTGGGGTGGGGGGGGGGCAAGAGTGTGAAGAGAAAAAAGGAAGAAAACCCGAACTTCCTCCTGAGGGTGAAAGAACAAATAAAAGCCTAGCAACGGGAGACAGCTTCAGCCTGAAGACCCCGAGGTGATGAGAATAAAATCTGTTAACTGAACCCTTGTCTCAAAGGGAACAGAAAGCAAGCACACATTAGACCTCTAGTTTTGAGTCAAATAAGCACTTATTTGAGACGGGGAAATGACAGTAAACTAAATCATCTCTCAAAGAAACAGAAAGAAAACCTAGTTATTCTGTACAGTTCCAGAGATCAGCGTTGTGCGCTAGAGCAGACAAGAGCTTGTTTCCCAACAACCTCCTGAGGCAAAAGTGTCACCAAACAGTTTCTCATTATAAAAACATAGATATCTTTGTAAACATTACCATGCCACAAAGACACATAACCCTTAATAGCTGTTTTTACTATGAGAAATGTAGATATGTAAAAAAAAAAAAATCAGGAGTAAGCCAGTACAGACGCACACAAATATGACTATATTCTCAGCTGAGAAGTAGGATCAAGAAGTCTCAGACCATTAAACACACACCAGAGTCACTACACTTAAGAGCTTTCCTACTTCTTCTCAAACCCTTGTTTCTCCTCTTAGCCTCTTCTGTTCTTAGCTAAACTAAAACATAGGCAATGAGTGAAGGAAAACTAGTCAAATTCAGAAGTGTGGATGTATGAGACTTACTGCTTCCAGCACAGCTAAGAAAGGGAAACACAGGGTACGGATAGGAGGTCATCAAGGAAGATGAATAAAAGGGGATGGAAGAGTAACGGTCTTTTTCCAGAGACATGTAATATTTCATTTGCTCACTGCTACAAAAAGTCACAACCAAGAATTAAGTAAAACAAATAGGAAACTTCCATTTACAATAACGTTATTTTATCTTTATCATCATCTATCATTAAACAGTCAAGAGAAGCAACAAAATATAACATTCATCTGTCCTGACAGACTTTTGTTTTTCCCCCTCCTCTACACACAGTTTAAAATAAGATACAGTCATCTAGGCACAGTTTACAAGTACGTCTTCCATTTGGGCCTCTCTCACCTGGCATACTTTTTAGAAGCTTTGCATTGCACATGTGCCCCTTCCATATATCAGTAAGGATATACTCCATTCGTTTCGCTCTCCAAAGGAAATTAAATACTCTCAGATAGTGGCTCATGCACTCACGTGTAAATACCTACAAAACCAAACAAAGTATCAGTACAAAGTGAACAGACATACCATGTGTTCTGAAGGACTAAGAACCTTCTCACAGTCCATCTGATATCCATATTGATAAATATTGTCAGAACAAAATCCCTGGAAACCCCTGAGCTTTTGGAGAGATCCTTCTTCCCTCAAGAGCTGAAGAGTTACCTAACATTCAAGTAGGCACAGAGCAC
>NW_010412184.1:11237-32699 GCF_000710305.1 Buceros rhinoceros silvestris | reverse complement strand
GAATGTAAGGAGGGGTGAACATGACAAAGCTAAGCATTTCACTCTTTTCAAACTACATATGAAAACTCCTTTTGCTGGTCAGATTCACATTTTGATGTCCTGTTCAAAAAAAAGAGTTCTTTACATGTTCTTTACAGAGGCTAAATGCATTCCCATCAACAGTGTGGCTGGTTTCTCAGTAGGTCTAATTAACACTACCTATCACATTTCATTTAGACATTATAAATAGGTTCTTCTCAAATACATTCTTCAGTTCCTTGCAAATTATCCCAAACTAGCACTTATGGACTAGTGAGAATGAAAGAAGAGGAGCACTCCATTTATTAAGTACTCGTTAAAATATCTGCTGGGACAAATGCATTACTGATTTTCAGTAATGACTGTTTTAAATGTGGCTTTTCAGCACTCAGGGTTACACTTTTAAGAACTGAGATTTTGGGTCAATTGTTTAAACAGTGGGTGCATCCAAAATGTCAAAAAAAGAAGTCTCTAATCTTACCCTCTGGAATAAAAAAAGGTTATTTTAATTAAAAACAAAAAAAAAATTAGCAATTCAGTTCAGTCTCTGAAAGATATTCACAGCCAGCAGTATATGACATTACCGTGGCTATTGGCCCATCAACATGGTAGTCCAAGCTGAAGACATCCCATCCAGTGTCCCCAGGAGAAACCTGTATTAAAAAGATATGCTACTTTCAGTGTATGATCAGAGCATCCTAGCACTGAAGAACAAATCCTGCTTACTCATCTGTTTTCCACAAACTAAAAACAAGCATCCACATCAATATGAGATACAGGAGCTCCTTGTCAAAAGTTGTAGATTATGCAAAAAATGAATCAAAGTTTGACACAAGGGTGGGATTCACCTCACCCAAATGTTGATGTTTGTAATGCCAAATATTTTTCCACTGGAGCTAGTAAAGGAAATGAAGGCAAGGAAAACTTCTTAGGCAGGACACAGCCTAAGGTATAGACTTATATTAGATGCTACAGTTCATCAATTAACTCCCACCTCTGGGACTGCAGCTTTCTCATTAACTCAAGTTTCTTACCAGAGGTCTCCTTCATGAAATGCATTTGTATTGCTTCACTCTCTGTAACTATTGGCAAGAAAGATATTTGTAAGAGCAACAGCAGTAGGAGCTCAAATCAGGGCCACCAGCATCAATTACTGTTAGACCCCAAACACTAAGCTTTGTACTGTCAATGAAACTGCTGTAAACCCACTTGAAATACAAATAGAAAACAGGCAGAAAATGTGAAAAGATGACATTAAATGAGGTTTACATAATTCAAAGTAGACTTTGATGGAAAGGGATGGGGAGGAATGCATTTACTATATACATGTATGAAAATTTTGTTTCACATAGACGTCTGCAAGTATAGACATACAAAAACAAACAAACAAAAAAAAAGATATGTTTCAGGTCAGAGTCACCATAATGCAACAGACCTCCAGAAGTCGAACATCCAATCGTTTGAGAATTTCCGGATTATCAAACTGGGCATTAGTTGCCCTCACCGCTGTTTCAAGGATTCCAGTTAGATTATGCTGATACAAGGTAGTAGCTGGTCGTGCAAGCTCTGGCCTGGTAATTATGAAACGAACAGGCATGCCATATTACTGAGATATTCTGCAGCAGCAATTTGGTAGTAACTGCAGCACACAGTGGAACACTTTTCTGACAGACTTTCAAAAACTCTCATATTACTTTTTCAGTCTTAACCACAAAGAAAATAAATGAGAAAAACATTTGAGCAGAATATGTCTAATCATTTGCAGCTATACACCTGAACATCAGCATGAGGAGTAACTTTATCCTCATTTAATACCAGTAATTCAAAATTACCAGGATTGCTAGTATAACTATTCTGTAATTTGAGTTGCATTCATATCTAAAATCATTAACACATCAAACCAATTATTTTATTTCAGTTTTGAGAGACTTATTCTCAAGGCTTAGAATTCTGGCAGAAGCACATAACTCCATCCTCTCTACATAACTTAAACTTTCCAAAGAGTTACAACATGCAAGTAACAAGCACCCTGCACCCAAGCATCCTCTCTCTCTCAAGATCAGTACCTCTCACTACTTCTGTCTCAAACATAACACTGACTCTACAAACGGACTTCATTCTGCTTCACACTAATTTTCACATTAAAAAGTATGATCGAGTACAAATCGTCATCAGACAATCTTGATTTTCATTTACAAACTCAATGGAAGCTCTATTACAAAGCATGTCTTCTAGACCACAGCAAAGCTTTGTAAAGGACATTTCTGATAGACTAAGTTTCATCAGTAGCACCAGCATGTAAAAGCAGAAAGTGAGCTTGCAAATACACTTTAAGAACTGAAACTGATACTTGTGAGTGCATGGCAGTGCTTAAAACAGAGGCTGGTGAGGCATGAACTAATTTTTTTAAGAATGCATCGAGGGGTTTTGGCACAATGTTTTGGACCAAACACATCCAAAATACAGAAGCCTAACATTCACAGCAATGCTAATTAGTGGCATCAAGAGCAACAGAACTTTTCTGCTTAAACTGCTGAAAGAAGCAAGAGAGGTGCTAACATCCCTGAGGCTGTCATAGGGTCAGATATCTGTATTAGTGCAACTTCTCAAGACACTGCAGAATGGTTCTGTATATACTTCCTGACAAAGGGGAAGAACAATGTTTAAGTCTCAGAGCCAAAGAAATTAAACTCAAATTAGATTTTTAAAGTTGTTCAATTAAACCTTTGAGTAATAAGATATTTTAAGGTCTTCTTCCAAAAGCAAAATGGTTTCTGTGCTGATCATCAGAAATTCACCATAATTACCCTTCCTGCTCTCTTACTTGAGCAAGTCCATTAAATGCCTGATAAAGTCTCCTTGACCAAGTAGTAAGTAGCGCCTCATGGCCTGCATGTGTTCCAGTAAATTGTACTTCTTATTGAGCACATCCAGCAGGTATTTGCTGGTCTCAAAATAAGCTGCATCAATTTTCTCTTGAAATGCACTTTCCAGATCTGTGAACAAATCAGCAGCTACAAAAAAAAAAGTTAAAATTAAATTAGTATTTTCCCAAAACCAAGGCAAACAAGCTTTGAAATTGAAACATACAAGCAGAAAAACTGCTATTTATCATGATCCATTATATAATACATTTGGCATAGCCAAAGTAAAAGCAAGTCTAAAGCAGCATGTACTCCAACATTTTTACTTTTAATTCATGCCCAATAAGAGCTTGTATTATTTCATCACTTTTACACAGAAAAGGATTTTCCTTAAGCTTGCTGAAATACTGCAATTTATAGAATCAAATAATTTGAAGCAGCTCTAAAAGCTCAGAGTTAGGGAAAAGCTTTGTTGGGGGAGATGTAAATCAGAAGTCACTTCTAAGAGTGAAGGAAAAAAAAAGAGAAATCAAAGAATCAGTCAGAATATTCAATAGAAAAATCAGAATGAGAGAGGAGGGAATATGCTTGCATTGTCTGGGGGACAGACAGCAGCAACCTGATGTTTTCTTCTCCACCTTTAATGCATGGCAATTTGGAGGCAGAGACAACACCACCCTTTAATGAGAAGTATGCTTCACTCTTTTCTATAACAACAAGACTTATTAAGAAAGGGACAAGAATGAGGCTGTTATGAGATCACAAGAAGTGCGGCCTCTTCAGGCAACATGGAACAAAACTTCAAATACTAGACTGCCAACTATAAGATTCAGACCTTCCTCAGCATTAAAGGATATACTCCCACCTTCAACAACTTTTTAATTACACAACTGTTGCTCTAAAAGTAAAAAAATTAAGATCCAGCTACCAAATTAGTGTAAGACAGTGCACTGCCTGCTCCAGGATTAGTTTCAACCTGTACTGCAGACAGGAAAAGACTCATGTGGTTCTGATCAGATTCAGCCTCAGTAAATAAAACTGAAGATTTTAAATTGAAGAAATAAAGGTAGTTCTAAAAAAGAAGTCTCTCTTTAATGAGGGAAACCTCACGAAGTCTGGTTCAATGACATTCCCTGAGGTTTCCAAACTCTCATTCAGTAACTTGTGAAGCTCTCTGTAAGACGGCGGAAGTGCAAGCATATGCTGAGATGTCAGAGACGACACTTGTATAGTACATTGCTGTGTTCAAAATCCCTGTTTAGGAGAATACTTAGTCATCTAACATGCATCAAGCTTAGGAGATGCGAGAATTAATACAGCCTGTCATACAGAATCCTCAAAGTTCCCTTTCCAGTCACAGACAGCATACCACAAAAGGCAGCTCATCAAGGTCTCTGCTCACTCTGGTCAAGGTAGAGATCTGGTGTGATCTGACAAAGGAATCAATTCTTGCATTGCACAGGTAAGGAAGCACACAGCAGTGTTCCCACTGCTGAGAAAAAAGGAAAAACATCAGTGTGTGAAAATGCATTTGTCTCACGGCTACAGGGCAATAGGGTAGTGAGAATCACACAATTGCACAATGGTAGAGGTTGGAAAGGACATCTGGAGATCACCTGGCCCAACCCCTCTGCTAAAGCAGGTTCACCTAAAGCAGGTTGCACAGGATTGCATCCAGGCAGATTTTTAACATCTCCAGAAAAGACGACACCACAACCTCTCGGGGCAGCCTGTTCCAGTGTCTGTCACTCTCAAAGTAAAGAAGTTTTTCCTCATGGAGAACATCCTATCAATTCTGACTTTCATCTAGTCTTTCCTTGTCAGCAGATTCTATTCTCTTAACTGCTCACTTCAGAAGATGGGTTCAAGTGTGACTACTTGCATGCGCAGTGGTACCAATCATCTGACCTGTCACACAGCTCCACTGCTGGCTTTAGAGGAAGAAGGAAGAATTTCCAGAAGGAGGAAAAAACCTAAAAGAGGAGTTTCACAGTGTCTTCCCACAAGATGCTGCAAGCCTAATGGGCAAAGCAAAAGAGGGAACAAGCCAATAAAAAAAGAGTTATTAGCTAATACCTTTAGCTACTGGACACAGCAGTTGGGCCTGTGTCTGGTTCAAGACACAGGCAAAGCCAACGGGGAGCAGGCAATTGCCTATTTCGCCTGTGACAAGCCTACCAAATCACACGTACTGGTCCTGCCTCCTCTCAAGTAGAAACGAGCATGTGTAAGGCAGTACCTTTGCTGCTCAGAACACATGGACCAGTCTCAAATTCTTCTTATCCCAAGCAGAACAAAAGCTTTTTTCCTCTCTTTAGTACTGCCTCCCTTGTCTTTAGGGAAGCAACCTGGCCACAGCCCTTCATCTCTGAGACTGGAAAACTCAAATTTATACACCATCTCTGCATACATGCATGCCAGCATAGGCAATGCAACATCCCTGTCTGACATGCAACACTACTGAAAAGTTGCTTATATCAACAAACAAGAGACCAAGGCACAAGTTTTTAAAGCTGTGCAAAATTATCTGAGGACACTGAAAAACTGGAAATGCATCAAGAAATGCATTGCGTCAAGAAATGTGTCCATCTGTGACTGGGCAAGCATTACGCATGGTACAAAAATCATATTATTAGATGAAATATTCTTGCAGACGTGAATGGGATTTTGTTATTAGAACATCTTTTATAGATTTACTTATGCTAAAAGTCTATGCTGTGAAGAGTTAATATAAAGAGTAATCCAAGGTTAATCTGGAGGAGGGGAAAATAATCCTACAAAACCAAGCTTTAAAGTTATATATAATAAAGTCATATCTGTGTACAGAAATAACAGAAAAGATATTGTAGATGTCAAAAAGTTCAACGAAGGATGTTATAAAACTAAGTAAGAAAATTGACAGAAAATCCAATGTTTAGATAATTCTTTTCTCAGCAAAAGCTAGTAGGACATCATCACACTTCTAGAAACTACGTACTAAATAACACCAGAGAAATTATCCCAGTGATTGGCATCTTAAAAATTATATTGTCTTTAGTACATTCAATGAGTTACAATAAGAAATTATAGCAATAAAATAACACCTTTGCCAGACAAAAGTCGTCCTTTCTCCCAGATGTAGCATTACCTTCCCTTCTTTGTTTAGTATTTACAAATAAAGTCTATTTGTTTTAGATGTTTATTATTTGCTGTCTTTCATCATAACACTATTAATTTCACACATCTGCATCTTAACACATTTTTTGTAAAATGGAAGTATCCATTAAAATATCTCTATTTTAGGGTGGACAGGACTTCCATACTCCTTTCCACCCCATCATCCAAAATGTCAGTTTACAATAGAAACCACTTTTTGCTCAGAGCTCAGTTCAAAGGGAAGAAGCTAATACTGATACTCTACCATCTTTTGAAGACTCTGCAGATTTTGCCACAGCAATCATCTTTGTGGTTGGAGTTTGATCATGACAAACTTGATGCAAGAAGTTTATGGATTTTCCTATTAGGAGGACCTGAACAAAAAAGTTTTGGTTTTTTTTTAAAGTGATTTGCATATAAGAAAAACAAAAACTCAAACAAAAAAACCATGCACAACCACCAGGATAACAGGATATTTTGTCATCTTTTTGCTCTCTTAGCTTCACAATCCCAACCACAGCAAACTAGAACTTCAATGCTAATGCAAAAAGGTTTTAAACACAAATTTTTTTTCCCACTTGAGAGATATCCTTAAACAAAGTTTATCAGTTAGGGAGTGGAAAGGAAAAACAGACTTATGGTCTTCCTCAGCAAACAATTTTCAAAGATTATTATTTATTGTTAAATTTGGTCTCTATTTTCTTAATGAAAATCTAACCAGCAGGACAGGGCAAACAAACCATCAGAAGATTAACTGTTAAATTCATACCTTTTTTGATTGCTCCATTGTAATAAAAGAAGGGATCATTGATTTCCTCAGTGTGTACTTGTCATGCCACAACCGATCAGTTTTAACTGTAGGATCTGACGCTACAAAAAACTGTAGATTGAAATAATTATTAAAAATAGAGAAATGTAAACTCTCCCCTAGTGTTTTATTTCTGTACTCAGAAAATTGTAAAAATATTCTGAGTTGCTCTTTCAACTAAAAAAGAAAAATATTTTATCTTCATATCTAACACGCAGAGTTGTTCCAGTAATTTGTATGTTAAACCAATATGAACTCCGAAGGAAAAAGCTGAAGAACTGCTCACGTAATTCAGGCTCTTCCATACATTAGGAAACCTTGACTCCTTCAGGATAAAATGTATTATCTGTAAAACATCCACTATGAAATACAAAAGCATATAGCATTTTCCAGCTGTAATTAGTTATATAGTTAGGGTAGGAGATAATACGTATCTTATATATATAACGTGCTTTTGTTTTACTGGTTCTATTTTCATTCAAGCCACTTTGCATTTCCTCCTATTCTAACAGATGCAGAATTTTGGAAAAACAAAAAAACCCAAATAAATAAAATCAAGAAATTCTGCAATTGAACTGGTGATCAAATGCTAAGGTCTCTCAACATTGTGTAAGAGAATATTTTCATCTGTAAGAAAGTAAAACTACATGATTAGTTTTGTTAAAATGACTTGTGGATGGATTCTGCCCTATCCCTGTCAAACAAGATATTCATTTTTTTGGACAAGAACTTTTTTCAAGAACTTCTTCCAATACCATTTCCACCAATTCTCCAATTGTCTTTGTTCAAAAACTGTGCCTGTGGTATGACAACTGTAGATTTCACTATACCACATCCAACAGTCATTTACAGTATTAAGAACACTTACGTAAATTTTTTAAACAAAGAGTTGAAAGATAATGAATGATATAAAAACTAAAAAAGACAACACCTCACGTGTCTGAGGAACAGTTGGGGAAAAAAGTAAAGTCTATTTTACACTTCTAGCCATAAAGACAGAAAAGTCTCCTAATGCTGGTCTTTAAGACCAGCTGTGGGTGATATTTGTACTCATTCTAATTTTGACCCAGATGGGCAGTTTCAAAAATCAAACAGCATTTTTCAGACTTAAGTATAAATTACTCAGACGTGCCTCAGAAGTGCTCGATTAATTTTAAAAAATTATTATTTGGCTTCATGGAACGAAAAAAATGTCAATTGAACAAGCCTGTACTGACTGGAGACAGGAAGAAGAGTTGGGAGAGCTTAAAAAGGCATAAAAACATTTCTAAGAAGGAAAAGGACAATTACTAGAACTTGCTATTACATCAGTCAGAACAAGTAACTGTGGAGTTTCTAGAGGAACTCTGGAACCATAAACAACAACTACCCAATTTGACAAATCAAAGTTATTTATGAAGCTGAGGATAACAGTACATAGTTAGAGTAGAATATTCTGAACTTTACTCCAAATACAAGGCTTGCATTCTAAACAGTTACAAAGAACTTTGCATACATTACTATAGTTACACTAAGCAAGACAGACAGATGACTTTGCCTCTCTTCAAAAGCAAGCATCTATTGTTAGTCCACCATTCTGCCTCTACTAAACACTGCCAGGATATGATTCATTGGAAACAACATATGGCATCATCGCAACCTCCACATATCACACTGACTGAACCAACGAAGAGAGGCACATTTCATATAACATATGAGTAAATAACATATGATATGGTTCCATCACAGTTTATTTTTCGAATTCTTCTCTAAGCCTCCTACAGATTATACTCCCACAAAATGAATAGAGATAAAATATTCACTGTATCACATATATTACCTCATGGTATGTATCCTCCAGCTCTCCATCATAAATCCAGCGATAAAGGAAATTCAGTACAGGATGGGACACTAGGCCAAGAATGTGCTGAACCAGAGATCTCATGTAGGGATCTCCTGTCTTAGTGTAGGCATGAACTGCTGAAGCTAGTTCACCCCCTTTTCTCCCTGTAAGGTCATAGGGGAGAGGAAAAGAAATGTATGTAGAAAGAAAATAAACACACCACATAAATTTAGCAGCCATTGATTTTAGCTAGTCATACGACATTCAGAGCTCGCTGAACAGCAATTCTAAAATGCAGCAAAAGTACTTTTTTTTTTTTTAAATGTTGACAGGGAATCCCTATGTTTTAAGGCATGAATCATCAACCTCACTGAAGCATTAAGCACAGTTCTCTGACACTGTATTCTGTCTACTTTATGGCAGCTTGAAGGAATGCAAATTTCAAGGCATCAGATCACACACAAAGGTTGACTTTATGCTTCTTTTCTTCCCCACTGCTCCCACCAGAATAGCATTTAAGGAGCCTTAGTATGCTTCCCTTCTCTCCTGTACTTGACTCTTTCAAATGTTCTGTGTGCATACATAGACACAAACATATCTTTCCTGCTTCTTGGCTACAGCTCCCACCCATAGCTCCTTTAAATAACATTTCCTGTCTTCCTGCAATTGAAAGGCAAGAGGCTGTCAGGAAGAAGAAAAAAAAAAAAAAAGAAAAGAAAAGACCTAGTACTTGTTTTGTTGTAATGCTGCACAGCTTAAAGGTTCCTTGCATCACAGGCTGTACCATTCAGAATTTTCATTGATGTCTTAAAAGTAAAGCCCTCTTCTCCCCCTCCCCCCAAACCGTTACCAGTTCCAATAATCAAGGTAAAACAGATGTAAGCTTTTTTTGGTTAAGATGCTCTTTCCAAAGGACCACAATCTCCACTTATTTTCAAAGACAGAAAAGCTGGAGTACCCTCAGGGAGAAGCATAGCCTATAGGTCAGTTACTGGCCAAAGTCCTGGTCAATTCCAACACCACTCCTCAGCATTTTCTTGTGGATTGCCAACACAGCCACATACTACTTGCAGATTTGTAAAGTTTCGTTGTTTCACATGAATCTGCAGACAAGTTGCAAATGACTCCTATATGCCAACATATATAGAGGAATAGCATAATACTTATACATAGTGAAGAGACTAGGCCAGCCATTTCATAGTGTATTAGCAGGTTTTTTAACAGCGTAACATTCTCTGAAAGATGACTAAAATTGAATAATTGAAAACAGCTTGAGAAGCGCATGCTTAAAATTTGAAGGATTTCTCAAGCACTGTCTAGTTTTTAAAAGAATTGAAAAAGTCTAAGTGTATCAAAACACCACTATAATTCGTCAGGTTCTTTGCTTAAACTAAAAGAGAATCCTCTGGACTAGCTACTTAAGATTTTCTAAAAACCCATAACAGTAATATAATTAGAGTCCACCTTTGGCATGCACAACCACTCAAAGTTACATAACTTCCCCAGAAATGTTAAATTAATGTTAAACAGACCTTGACAGTGATCAACAAGTGCTGCAAGGGTCTTTAACCTTATTTTAGGATCATATGTCCAGACTAGAAGACGGCGAAGTGTTAAACTGCTCTCAAGTCCCAAATTCACACCCTGATCATCTTCCAGTTGCAACTGATGAAATTAGAAACAGAAAGACACATCAAGGAACAAAACTGGCAGAACTGACATTTCATAGTTTTTGTTCTGAAGTTAGCTTTTTACTAATACACTTGAAATATCCATATATTCTCTCATCAAATCATTGGGCCAAAATCCAAGAGCCACACAACTGGAAACAGAGAATCAAGGGCAGGTGAAAGGACAGAGACACATAGAACTGCAATTGGGCAGATAGACCAAAAAGGCCAAGAAAGTTAGAGAAAGCAAGGTGATAGATAGTCACAAAAGGAGAGAAAAACAAAAGGAAAAGAGAGCAGAGATCCTGAGCGACAGCAAATACTGGTCAAAGAGATGCTCAGAAGAGTAAAGAAAAACATCTAAAGGAACAGAAGGGTGTTGGAGGTAGAATTATTGCTGCGCAGCCAGCTTATTTAGCTCAAACATGGGACAAATTCTGTTCAGTATTTTCCTCCAGAAGCCATCAAAACTGAAATTATCTAGATGGTGAGACTAAGGAACTGCTACCATTGAAAAAAAAGAAAAACATTAAAAACTGTGATAAGAAAAATCTGTCACAATGTGGCTACCATGAATCTTCCAACACTATGGAAAATGAAAGCCAAAGATTTGTATTGAGGTGCAAATACACATCTCATACAAGTACAGATGGGGTAACAAGGACAAGTCCATAACCTAAGAACACAAAAGCAAGTTGCTAGAGCAGTCCAAGCAGACAAACTCTTGGAAAAGATGCTGTTTCACATATACAACAATGAATACACTCCGTGCTTCCACAGCTATCACATTTTTTGCCAAACACAACATATCAGCTAAACTTAAGACAAGTATCATTCACATTAAGCTCAGCCTTAAAGCCAGTTAGTCTCAGTAGCTTTTGGACCCATGGTTTGTTTTGTTTGGAAATTGGCAATGATAAGAGAGATGCCATGACAAGAACCACCCTTTATCTTTAGGAAAGAAACGATATGTCCACCTTCGTCATGGAAGAGCATTTTTAAATGGGCTGAGGATGTGAAAACAGCCTGCACGGAAAAGATCTGAAAAGCATATGGAACAGTACGGGGGTGGGGAGGGAAGGGGGCGGGAGGGCTGTGGAGCTCTGAAGATGCAATATAGAGAGAAAAACAGTACAGATCCTTTTGGTGACATTCTTGTTATGTACTGCTCTGCCTGAACTACTAACTGGAACTGCAGCTAACAACACCTATGGTGGCAGCCTGTGTGATTTCCTGAACACAACAATGCAGCATACACTCAATTCTAAGACACAATTTTCTACATGTTCAAGTAACTAAAATGTACAGTATTGTAAATAACGTGTCCATAAAAAAGGCACACTCTTTTCCATCAGTTTTAAATAAAATTGACAAGCAACCAAGCTCACCTCTGGGATAATCTGGCACAAGCCTTGAGAATGCTGGCTTAAGTTCCACTCCATCTATTACAAATATTAAGAAATGCCATCCTCTTTCAGAACCTAGGCTAGATGAACTCCTGCTCTATCTCCAGAAATGACAAAAGGAAGTGCTGTACAGGAATTGCATGCAAAGCTGACCCCTCTTTGCAGTCTGTCCCCCTTAGGCTCCTTGCAGCCCAGCTGCAGTGTTCAGGGCATCAGAGGATGCATCCTTGCTCAGCCCTTCCAATAGGAGTTTACAGATCTGCCTCGCACAAATTTGTATAATCCCTTTTTCAACTTGTTGGTACTGCCTTTTGCCATGACATCCTAGCAAAACGAATTTTGCAAGCTGGCACCTCGTCTCTCTTCTATATTACCCTCCTACTAATTTCATGGAGTCACTCCTTTCCTCTCGTAGCCATTCACCATATCACATAACCTTGTCTTTAGCTTATCCTTCATTAGTTTGGAACCCTCAGCCACAGCTACCCTGTGCCTTTTTCTCTTCAGCCTCACGCTCTCCTCTTCCCACCCAGCAACTGCCACATGAACCTGAGGACTTCAGCTGACTTTCTCCTGCCTTAGTCTCTACTTCCCCAATATCTGATAGGCTGCCATCAGGACTGCAGCAGTGCTTCAGTGTCACACTGACACCTGCTGCCTTGTTCTCATTGCCCATCTCTCTGGCACCTAAATGCACATCAACTCCAGCGGTGCAGACAACCACCTGTGCACCCAAATGCACATCAACTCCAGCAGTGCAGACAACCACTTGCGAGGACACCAAAGTCCCAAACAGGGCCTGCTGATGCCAAGTCTGGCGCTGAGGAAGCATGCATTAGATTAGCTTTCCTCCAGGTAAAAAACCTTGTACTTCCCACAGTGGGGCTCCCTAGCACCTATTTGCTTACACACTGTTTCATGCTACTCCTTGCCATGGACAGAGCATCCAGATTACCAATGCTAGCAAGCTTTCAATGACAGACTGGGAGATTTCACTCTGCCTTACCTTCTCCAGATCATCAACTTCAACTAAAACCAGTGCCAGCACCTATCTTTAGTGCACACTACTGACCCTTCTCCATCCTCCAGTGTGACCTTGTACTTCCCAGTCTTCAAGACACAAGAGAATCTCTCCTCCACTCCCTTCCTTCCTTTTTTACTCAGCCCTTGGGAAGGAATCTTGCCAGGGGCTTCTTGAAAATCCAAACATAAAATGCCTCTGGGATCCCTTTCAGTCAGGTAAGGGACATCCCCAGAAACTCCAGTCTGACAGTGCAGCAAAACTTTACATTATAGACACTGTATTGACTGTTCCCTATCAGAATGCATTTAATCAATGTGCTCAATACACTCACGAACTCTGACACTGGAGATTAACCTGGCAAGGAATATGAAGAACACCATGAAAAGCAGTAAAAGGAAGACTGGGGAAAATGTGGGTCCAACTACTGAATGGTGCTGGGAAAGCAGTGACAGGAAAACCGGGGAAGGCTGAGGTTCCTAATGTCTTCTATACCTTGTTTTTTTTGGTAAGATTTGCTGTTGGAAATACCAAATGTCGTCTGATATCAAAGGGGAGGTCTAGAACAAGGCACTTACTTCTAGCAGACAAGTATCAGGTTAGTGAACATTAAACAAACTGGATATACCTAAGACCATGAGACCTGATGCAATGCACCCATGAGTGCTGAAGGAGCTGGCCAGTGCCACTGAAAGGTCACTCTCAATTATCTCTGCAACATCATAATAACCAAAGGAGGTTTCTGACAACCAGTAGAATGCAAATGTAGTCCTCTCTTCAAGAAGGAGGATCCATACAACTACACACCAGTGAGACTCACCTCATTCCCTGGAATGCAGACAGAGCAATGAATACTGGAAATCATTTTCAAACATATGGAGGACAAAAAGCTTTTCTCAGAAGGAAAGCTCAAGGAAAGGAAGAAGAGGGGGACACGTGTACTGATGGGGTTTGTCTTCCCAAGCAAGTGTTAAATGTACTGAGGCCCTGCTTGCCAGGAAGTGGCTGGGCACCTGCCTGCTGATGGGAAGCAGTGAATGTATTCCTTACTTTACTTGCATGCAGAGCTTTTGCTTTCTCTATTAATCTGTCACTATCTTGATCGACTTGTCTTTTTGCTTTCCTTCTATCTTCCCCCCATTCCTCAAGAGACGAGGTGAGCAAGAGGCTTGGTAGGTGTTTGGCTGCTGGCCAGGGTCAACCCACCAAAAAGACAAGTGCAGTTTGAAAATAAGCGATGCCAGAACTTTCCTTTCATTTCCCCCTTAGATGCTTCCCCTCACACCACACTCATCTTCTTTTGAAAGGTTTAGTGGAGCAGGAAAGGTAGAGGAAGCTGCATTTCAAAGAAGTCATAAATATTTTCATGGTCAAGAAGTTTTGGAAGTTAGAATAAAATCAAAGCTCCAGCAAACCAAGAAAACAAACGTATTTTGGACAGAGCAAGAAATAATCACAAAAAGACTAAGTTATCCAGTTACTTATCTGGATTACTTATCCAGTAGCCAGGAAAAACAAGGAAAAAGTATGCTTCACAGGCATTCCAAAAGTCCGGAATGTTAAAGAGCTGCAAGTGAGTCAAAGGGAATAGATGCTTTCAAAATGTTTACAGAAGCCTATGACTTAAACTACAGATTAAGCTGAAATTTTAAATGGCATTTTAATTTCACTTTAGGTCAATTCTTAGAATAAAATTTTTCACAAATACAAATAATGAACTTCTTGAAAATCACATCTAAAAAAGTAAGCAGAAATAAAAATACCTGATTTTTATTTTAAAGCCATCATCTAGCTGCACATACCTATTGTGGACAAACTGGAACACTACTAGCACTAAGTTGGTCTATACATTACAGAAAAATAATAAAACTTGAAACATTTTTCTCTCTCAATACAATGGAATGGACAAGGAAAATGCACAAACTGCCCCAGACAGAACAAAAAGTTGAAACTATTATAACTAGCTGCTGCACTATGCATTGCTTGATATACGAAAGATTTTTTTTCTCCCTTCAAAGATATGTCATGCTGTTTGGGATTTGAATGATAAAGATACCATGTAAGATGGATCTGACAAAGAGGATACAAAAAAGGGACGGAGGCTTAGAAATACACATTATATCCCTATGTAATACATCAAATAACAGTGAATTTCTAAGAGAAAAACAATCACTGGTACATATATCCAAAGAGTAAGAAATGTACAAGTTGGAGAATTGTGTCCACTGTCAATAGAAAATACTTCCCTTTCTAACGGGATAGATCAGTATATCTTTTAGGATATATTCAGATAATGTCAAGCAAAATTAAAAATTTAAATAAGAACGATTTAACTTACTTGAGAATGTAAAACAGACAGAAGTCGGTAGTATTCTTTAAGTTCCTGATGCAAGGCTGCACAAAAACTCTGTAAGAGGAGAAAAAAGAAAATAAAGGAAAAAAATTAGGAAAAATCTTTCTGGTTTAATCTAGAATAACTTTTATCTTTCCACCACACTGTGACAGTAGTTAGAAATTTCCTAAAAGGAATCAAGCTACAAGTTTCATCACAAAAGCCAACCCTTGGAAGACTGGCCAACATTTAAGTGCTTTCCTGAGAGCTGCACAGACCTGTTCCAAGAATATCTACACATTGGCAAGTGACCTTCTGTTTCTTGCTGTCTTAATTCTATCAAGAGATTAAACTATGATAAGCGCAACTTTCCAACTAGATACCCCATCTCAATAAAGACATTAATAATTACCATAGTTTTAATGTGGGATGTACAAATCATAACATGACCCAGAAGAAATTTTCTTTTATAATTACGTAGAATACAGTATGTAGTAAAGTAATAGAGTTTCAATTTCAGAAAGGCCTCTAATAACAGAACACAGAAGTTAGGCAACCATAATTATATTTACAGTATTGACTGTATGTCATGAACAAGAAAACACAGTGCTCAAAAGAATACTTCCACTAAGCGCTGCTGGATCAAGCACTCTAAATTTTTGGCCTTTTATCAATAGACAGCCATATACAATTCTTCACTTGACGTGGAAGAAATAAATACACTAAGTATTTACACTAAGTGTACCGTAGAAAATCTGTAAAATGTGCATAAGTTAAGAGGCCTGAACTAGAGCAAAGATTTTTCTTTGTAAAACAATTTGAAGCACAGCTACTTTGGGTTGTTTAAAAATAAGTAAGAGTAGATTTAAAAAAACAATTTCTGAAAGAATACTTGTTTAGTAACAGATAGTTTTCCACAGTTTGGGGACCAGGGGTTTTTGCTCTGTTTTTGTAATGTTCTTATCCTAACAAAATTTCTAAAAAATTCCTACAACACATTTTCTAAAACAAAATTAAAAATGTGGCTCATTAATTTCGGTCTGTGTTGAAACTTTTGGTCTTTAAGCACTTTTTGAGGTTTTTTTAAAATTTTTTTGTTTCGTTTTGTTTTTTTAAGAGTACTTCCATGCACACAAAAAAATTCCTCAGAACTCATTTCTTTACGAATTCTTAGCTAATGATTTTGCTATCTATTTCAATGGACTTTTTTAAAATAGGAAGTTCTCCAAGACTTTCCCCGCAATTCCTTTTAAAATCATCACAGCCAAAGCAATTTAGAAAAAATAAGGAAAACCGCACAAAAAGAACCCAAGAGCTTAAAGTAAAATATTTATTCACAAGAGTAGGTACAAGGGAGAAATCATTACTACAAACACAAGGAGAAAACAAGTCTTCCTTCCAGCTGAGGCCTACCTCCTAAGAGGCTAAGAAGCCTAGGAAAAAAAAAGTCATTAATCTTGCCATTGTATCCTTTATAAAGAAAGAGGGTTCCTTTTCTTCAATTAAACATTATAAATTAGAAAGAAATTTTAAATTCATTTTATTCCAGAGGATACTGAAGGGCAAAAAGAAATCCCCTTACATGTAACTCCACTTTTCATTTCTTCTCACTTGCTTCTTCAGTACATTTTTGAACCTATTAAAGTAGCACTTGCCAAGATAGAGGGCAGAGTAAAGCCTCCAAGAAAACATTCAGAGGCACTGTACGTGTACTCAAAAAGTGAGAACAGCAATCACTGACTTTAGGAGGCAAAAGGATTTAGGATCTGACTGGCCATCAACTTTTCAGAGAAGCTTTAGAAGTTTAACTTCACATCGAGTGCCAGTTCCTGCATCACAAACTACAGATTATTGTCTCCCAAACTGTTACAGAAAACTGGACATTATCCTAGAATTCTGATTTGGTCTACAGCACAAGAAAATTCAGGGAGGAAAGAGAATGCTTGTTCAAGAGAGAAAAATTAAAATACCCACTACCTCAACTGGATTTAAATGGGCAAAATGTCAAAACAGAAGCCAAGTTGTATTTCACTGCTGATTATTCTTTTTGTCTTTTAGGACTAAGTAGTACTTAGATACTAAGAAGCAAAGGTAGAAAAATATAACATTAAAGTGTAGTATATCTCTACTAATAATTGTCAATACCTGACATTTTGCATAGTAAACACAGTCACCAGAATCATAATAAAAGAGGTGACAGACACCTTATCCTACACGGGGCTTACGCAAGCATTCTTTTAAGACATTAAGGAAAAGATGCTTTAGAGTGCACACCAGATTCTTGTGCTAAATTCTTAATGCACAGTGTGCAGCACCTGCAATTGTCAGCTATAAAAGCCATGAAGACCAATGGTATATACTATTTTTGCTCAGATACTGACAGCAGGAGTAGAATGTATGTTTTGATTTGTACACTTAGGTCCTAGAAACATACATAAGTGCTTGCCTCAAGCCAAATTAACAGCATTAGATCTATGCAGATTCAGCTATCTGCACAGCCATCTACACAGGATCTGAAACCCGCATATGGCAGCTAAGATATTGCACATTTAAATTCACTGAAGAATTAGAGTTCTCCCCTTGTGTAAACTTGAAGATTAAAGCCAGAGACAGTAAAAGTAAGCATAAGCAGGAAGCTACTAGATAAAGAAACTTCACCCAAATATAAGGGGCAAGAGTCTGAAGAAAATGCATATACAGTAGCACTACCATATAAAAACATGGAAATCAGCATTGGATCACTAGAAAAATAATTATTTATATGTAACTAAAAGGTTAACTTAGAACTAAGAGACAGAAGGGAACAGAATAAAACATTAGAAAAGTAGGAAGCACTAGAGTGTCTCTACTGACCTCTTAAGAAAAATTAGACTGAAGGGAGAAGCACTTCAATTTCTTGGCAGATAAGGTATGATGTTATGGCTAGAGGCAAGGATAACATTTCTGTCGACTCAGAAGGGATAATATCCAGTTTTACAGAGGGAGCAAGTGAGAGGAAACGGGAATGCCTTAGCAGTAAATGTGGTTTTGGGTATTACAGCAGCTGTTACTGTAGACTACAAATCATGAAGATGAAACCTACAAAAACAAAAGTTAATATCCTTTTGATGCTGTATTCAAAAGAAAGGGCAGAAGATAATGGGGTATTTGCATTTTATGTAAATTAGTGCACTATTAACACAGGAACATCAACGTCAGCTGACAACAGTGTCTGCTGCATAGGTCACTCTAACAGATGGTGATTAATTAGCTAAGGGATGACACCATCCAATTTTAGCAATGTTTTTGTTTATGAACATGCATGAATACTTAAAAAGAAATATTAATTTAAAAACAACAAAAAAAGGAGATTAAGAAAAGGAATCTATGCATGAGACTTTCCAGCTGCAAATGACAGGGACAACTACTTCTTACAACCAGCAAGAGAAAATGCCCTTCCCTTGCCTTTGGGCTACAACCCAAATCAAAAGTGGAGTCCATAAAAGGAGTAAATCAAAAGGATGAATGATGCAAGCTCCAAATTTTATTCTAGTACTACATTTACTCAGTAGTTTCTAAGGGAAAGAAGGCCAAAATACTGTAGTAAAATAAATTTTTTAGCTGACCTACCTGTCCCACAAGTCCAAATGCACGATCCAAACTTCTCTGGTCTGTGTATTTTCTTATTTTATTATGTAGCCATCCCAACTCTGCAAGTCTACTTGTAGTATCTCTGAGAGATTTGGACAAGCTCACCTACAAAGTTAAACAGAGACGATAACTTGCCATTAAGTCAAATCTACCATGTCAATCCTTGTTTCTTCACAAAAGCCTTTCCTTCTTATGAAATGAGCCAGTTCAGGAAACAATGATTTTACATTCTACAGCAGAGATAGTGCCAAAAAAGCAGACACTCATGTAATTAGCATTAAATTTATACACATAAGCATAGTAAAGGCATCAGCAACAAACTACTGGCATCTTTGTGACCCTCCCTTTTGGAAATCTTACAGTAACAGCATTTATGCACTCTTTTTACATTAGGCAATCATGACAGTAACAAAAAGGTCTTCAGAAAAGAGGAAGAAATCTGAAATTTTATGATGTAAAATCATACTTCATCCTATCCAATAATCAGCAAGACTGAAAATATTAGAGCTCTAGAATAGGAGTCCATGACTGCAACTAATCAAGAAACCTAAAATAATTAGTTACTTAACCTTTAATAGAAGACAAAAAACTCAATACCAGACTCTGTATCAGAAGCAAAAACTCTCAGATTCCAAATCTCAGTAGCTCAGTACAAGTGCTGATAAAGAAGAAGGATGGAAGACAACTACTTCACAAAAATAACTGAAGACACAAAGTTCTCAGGAAAAAGGATTATTGGCCACAGATCAGCTGAATTATCAAACAGCTTGTATTAATAGGATAAGGAATTCAAATTAAAACAGTTTTCATCCTCAAACTAGCCTATGTGATATGAAAGCTACACAGAAAACTAACGAAACCCATAATGCGAATTTTTCAATTACTGATTAAGTTTTCTCCACATCGCTCTAGAAAAATCTATTATACCTCCCTCGCTTTGCATACAAAAATCTAACTTATATACAGAACACAATCAACCCAGTATAGGTATTGAGGAATTACAAACTTTGTAGCATCTACATGCACGGAAGATGATATCCTTAAGAATCTGTTTATTAACAAGATGTAACTGATTTAACAAGATTTAAATTTTCCATTTTCCCTCCACTAAGCAGCCCTAAATGTCCTTGTAAAGTAACAGGGGGAACAATTACACATTTATGTTCCATAAAAACAACAAAAGAGAAAAGGAAATTAGTTCAGGTATCAACAACATTAAGAGAAGTCTGCTGTGCTCTTGGCCCATGAAACAGCCCAAAATCAACTCCCCACCATTTTAGGACTATGCCATATTGTCATAGTATGAAGTTCCTAATGCAAGAGAAAAATCGGAAGCACTGTCTTCCTGTTTGAATAAGAACATGAAAACCAATTAGTAAACTGAATCTGAACAGTGATGCAGTACTGTCTAAATACTGAATAAGGAAAAGATGCTAAAGCAACTACCACAATTTTTTTGTTCTTTGACCCATTCTCACATGTGTTTTTTTTCCGCACATTGCAAATATGCTTAACATCTCACCACCTTAAAGCAAGATCTCTCTCTCAGGCTTCTCTCCTGTTCCTCTGCACCCTGTTTGACACCTTCCTTCAAATTTACATCAGCTGGATTTTCTACCAACAACAGGCGTTGAAAGCACTTTCTTCAGTCTATCAACAGTCCTTTTGTGGGTGATCTGCATGACCCCATCTGATTACTTCTAAGTTGTAATCAAGAGTATAACATCAAGCGGCTAGCGACCATTCCACATTTCAGGCTGTTAAATTTAATACAATAATAATGTGATCAAAAGCCTGCATCTACTTTATATTCATTCTTACGAACTGTGGAGGAGAAATGTCAAAAATCCTCACATCAGCCACAACTCAGGAGTCTCTGTACTGGCTTAACAGCTGGGAGTCAATTCACATCTTGTGAAATGATACAGTTTCTTTTCTGTTGTACAAAAAAAAAAAAAAAGCTGGGGGGGGGAGTAAAGACTTATGATAATATTTTAACTTTTTAAGATATTTTTCGTGGCTTTTTTTCCCCCTACATACCTTTCTGCTTACATATGAAATACAAGTCACCATACAGTACCTTTCCCTCCACTTTATAGCAATTTTCAGAATTGCACATTTTGATGTTTTTGCCATCTATTCCCTGGAAGACATACAAAACATCTCTTACAAGGTTTGCTTCAGTTATTTCAACAGAGCCTAGAAAGAAAAAACAAAAAACAAACAGTATTTAGATTTGTTGGGACAACTGGTTTTCAAAAAGCTATTTAGAAGTCTAAACAGAAAAAAAGAAAATGGAAAGCCTGTATTTATAACCTGTTGTCCTGGTTTGAGCTGAAACTTCCTTGTTTTGGGTAATGGACAAATAGAATTATTCCATGCAAATACGATAATTCCGCATTTAATTGGTTAAGGGGGTCAGGTGAAACGTTATGTCGGGAGCCTTTAAAAGCAGCAGCCCGGAGGAGTGTTCTCTCTCTTGCTTCCGGACTCGCTGCACGGAGGAGAGCTCCTGCCGTGGACCTGCTGGCCGAGACCAGGCCCGACCTGCCGAACCCAGACCGAGACCGGAGGGCCTGCATCGGACTGCAGACTCTGCACTGCTCTGCCGTGGGTCCTGTCTCGTCTGAATCGGGTGAGGATATCCGGACTCTCTCAGCTGTTTTGTGCCGAGAGCAGAGAGTTTTTTCCTCCTACTGCTAAATTGGCTGCGTGCGGGGGCTCCTTCTTCCCCCCTTTCCTTCCCTTTCGCCGCA
>NW_010412184.1:6252-11191 GCF_000710305.1 Buceros rhinoceros silvestris | reverse complement strand
GCTTTTGTTTCTCCTACTATTAAATCGGCTGCGCGCGGGGGCTCCTTACCCCTCGCCCCTCTTTCTGTTTCGCCGCGGACGGAATTTTACTGTGCTCTCCACCTGGAAGCCGGTGGAAGCTTCACTCCCACCTCGCTGTTGGATGCCTGCCCAGAGAACTGACCTTGAAAAGGACCGTACAGAACTCTGGTTATCTGAGTCTTTTCTTCTTCGTTTTTTTTCCCCTTTTTCTCTTCTCTCGGTTTGTGCCTATATATATAATAGTGTATAGTTGTATGGTTTTATTTTTTATTAAAAGTTTGTTCCAGGTTTCCAAAAACGCAGACCGAGGTGTGAATTTCTTCCTTCCCCTTTAAAACCCTTCTGTCTCTAACGGGACAAAGGGGACCGTTAAGGAATTCAAGGAGTTATTACCTCGGTCCCTCGACCCTTAACACCTGTAAAGAAATGTTTTAAGTCCTCTTAACAATCTGACAGGAAAGCTAAGAATTCCCTTTACCAGCCTCTAGCAATACCTGGGATTATCTCAGAGGTCAGCTTGTATGGCACAGGGCATGTTATATTTTAACTAACAATTTAGCTCGTCCTTAAACTTATTATCTTTTCTGATTCAATCACCAGTGCACCACTTCTGAGGAAAGCATCATAATGATTTTACTTTTCTTCGAACAAACAGATGAAGCTCTTAAATGGAACGTACAGAATAATCTCTTCTACACTCAGCTAGGAAAACAACAGTTAATCCACAAGGAAGAGCTGCTTGTTTAATATTGGCTTTCAACCACATATGCCACTGCTGAAAAGACTGATCAGACTGCCACGTGCAAAACAGCTATAGAGCTCACAAACTGAAGAGTGTAAAAACTGTTTCTGAAGATAGATATACCCTTGATTTAGCAAGCTTTTGCTCTTGCAGCATACAGTTTGCTTCTGGCTCATATCTCTTGTTAGAGATCAGATTATGTTTGAAATTCGGGATATTTATTGATTTAAAGGAAACAGAAGATTGAAAAAGGTTCTGTGCAGGCCACTGGAACTACGTCCACCTTTTCTAAACATAACAGCACCATCTGCTTTTGCAACTTAATTTAAGATATCAAGACCAGAATAATTTCAACAACTATCCTGAAACTGAGGTGCTAAAATATGCTTCTCCCAGATTTGATGGCATTCTTACTTTCATCGGTTTCCTTCCCAACAACTCACTTTTCCACAATAAAACCAACAAAAAATAAAAATTCTTATTTTGGAAAAGTAGCCATCACCCCTAGATGCTGTATAAAACTCTCCTCATAATACTAAGATGAGCACGAGAGTAGCTAATCCCTTTTAGGAACTCTTAGTGAAATGGTAAAAGATTCAAACTAAACACTGCAAAAAGAAATTAACAATCAGCCAAACAGTTTATGGCCAAATATACTGCTAGTCTTGCATATTTGCTTCTATCCTTCTATTGAATATGTTCTAGCAAAACACTCCTCAAAAAAATTCAACATGCTATAAATCTATTTCAAAGTCATTAAAAAGTAATGGAGGATATAGATAACAACTGTAAAAAGTTATATTTAACAAATACATTTTTGCTCACCGCTTGTATCTCCTTCTCGCCTTGACCTTGGCACACCACGGGAGACAGCATTGGAAAAGCTTTTTGAGGTAGTGCTTTGTAAAGAAGGCTGGCTTAGAGTCCACGCGAGACGTGACCCTAATTGCTGACGGAGGCAATCTCCAACACCTGGAGCTTGATAGGATTGTCTAACAGCACAAAAGGAAGAAACATTTTTTAAAACTTTGATTCTATACCCATCACCTGGTTTGTGGCATGCAAATTTTGAAAAAAGCCCCAAGCTTGAGTTTGGTTTTGTAGATACTTTGTTTGTGGTTTGGTTGGTTTTTTTTAAAACAGGAACCTTAAAGAATGCAGAACATACAAGCAATTTATTATTTCCTATAAGACTACACTTCTGAAAAAAGAAAAAAAAAGTAGAAAATAAAGGAGATACAAAGAATTTGACAAATAAGATTTCATATTAAAGATGGATTTTGTTCACACTGACCTGTGTAGACATGCTGAAATGGATTAGAAGTGAACTACAATAACATAACAATAATAAACAACAATAATAACGAACAACAAATAATTAAGCTTTGTTGTTACTTGTAGTTTAATGCCAAAGAACTAAAGGTAAATAGAGAACAAGGAGAAAGTTCACTTTCCTGTGCCACTACTGTTTAGGATAGTTTGTATCAAGTACCTGAAAATGTGATCAAGGAGGGAGCATCTAGACAAGCTCCAATTTCCCTTCCTCACAAACTTGTCAATTCTTCTCACAAAAATATTCTTAAATGTGAAAAATGTTAAGACTTTCTGATTATTTCTGTATCATAATGATGAAAAATAAATTTGCAAGGGATTTTTACTGCTGACTACTCCTCCCACCTTCCTCCAACTGAATGTAAACACTTGGAAATACACACTTTTTAAAAAAAATAAACCAATTCCACAAAGTTGTAAAAGCAGTTGCAAGGAGAGACAGAACAAGACTGCAACACAGATGTCATCCCTGTAAAATAAGTTGACAAATGCCTTTCCTCTCTCAACTCCCTCATCATAACTCATGGGAGGGTCACATACCATACTTATACAGTTGTGGCAAGTGAACAAGAATACAGTCCACAGGACAGAGCAACTCTGTTGGGCTTAACACCTGTAATGCCTCAACTAGAGTATAACACTGAATTTAAGCCATTACCCTTCAACAAGAACGTTCTCCAGAAACCAAGGGAAAAGAGTAGTTCAGGAGAAGCGAAGCTCACTGAAAGATTTTATTTGGGTTGCCTAGCCCACAGATTACAGGATTAAAGAGAGAGCAGTGAAATTGCTATAAAACGGACCAGTCTGAACAGTTTGGACCAAGAATACGTCAGGAACAAGGTATGTTCTGCTATTTTTAAGCAAGCAGATACTCAAAGTAACCTTAGTGGTAGCAAAGTATCTTCCTATACTGTATAAGCATTACACTATGGTTGAGGTTGGAAGAGACTTCTGGAGATCACATCCTCCAACCTTCCGGCTCAAAGCAGGGTCAACTAGAGAGGGTTACCTGGTGCATTGTCTGGTCATGTTTTGAACGTTTTCACAGTAGCTGGTATGGGTCTATGCTTTGGATTTGTGCAGGAGACTTCTGATAATTCAGGGGTGTTTTCATTATTGCTGAGCAGTGCTTGCAGAGTCAAGGCCTTTTCTGCTCCTCACACCTCCCCACCAGTGACTAGGCTGGGGATACACAAGAATTTGTGGAGGGACACAGCTGCCATATGATGTCACACAGCATATAAAGCTGGGGGAAGAAGAAGAAAGGGGGGACATCCCATTGTGGCATTTGTCTTCCCAAATAACCATCATATATGATGGAGTCTTGTTTTCTGGGAGATGGCCGAACACCTGCCTGCTGATGGGAAGTGGTGAATGAATTCCTTGTTTTTCCCTGCTTGCACAAGTGGCTTTTGCTTTACCTGCTAAAGTGTCTCTATCTCATCCTGCAAGTTTTCTCACTTTTTTGATTCTCTCCCCAATCCCACTGTGAGCAGAGCAAGTGAGTAGCTGTGTGGGGCTTAGTTGCCAGTGTTAAACCACAATGTTAAGTCTGTCAGTAAGGACATTAGAGGTAGACGGTGTTAAAAGTCTTACTAAAGATGAACTAAAACAACATTCACGGCTCTCCCCTTGTCCACCAAGTCAGTCATCTCATCACAGAAGGCTGTATGATTGATCAAGCATGTCTCCTCTTTCTGTGCTGACTACTCCTAATCCCCCCTTCTTGTCCTTCACAGTCTGGACATGTTTTTCAGGATTAGTTGCTCCATTACCTTCCAGGGGTTGAGGTGAGGCTAACCAGCCTCTAGTTCCCAAGATGCTCCTCCTTGAATAAAGGAGGGACATTCAATTTTTTTTGGTTCTCCCCCAAGTGCCACAGTTTAAACATTACCAAGAATGGTCTCACAGTGACACTGGCCAGCTCCCTCAGCCCTTAGGGATCCACCCTATCAGGCCCTGATCATCCTCTACCAGGGGTAAATTGGGAGCAATGAAGACTTTCCCAAGGGTCTCAGGGCCCTGGGCTGGAGTTATCAGCAAAGAAACCACCAAGTATTTCAGTCTCTTCCACACCTTCTGTCACCACAGCCCTGTCCTTTGAACCCATGTTTTGTCTAGTTTTCCTTTACTGCTCACATTATTTGTATAATTCTTTCTTGTGCCCTTTATGGCCCTTGATGAATGATTCAACTCTAGATAAGTTCAAGCCTTCCTTCCACACTCAGTGTATCTGTGCCTGGAGCAGCCTGGATGCCCCTCTGCACGCACCCCTGCTTCCATTTTTTGTACGCTTTTTTGATGCCTGAGTGTCCCAGTTTCAGAAAAAAACCTCAGTTATTTCTGTTCGGAAGGTTTGTTTTAAACTGATCAATTGTGAGTATTCCTTCCCTTTTACGTTAGCACATCTCATTGGTTGTGAAAACTTTTTGCGGGCTTCCCGGTTCCCTTTAAAAGCCGCACACCAGCCCCAGCTTCCACTCTTTACACTCTCGGGACTGGCCCTTACACTTCCAGTGGTCTTGCAGTCTCAGCAGCATGTGGCTTGGCTCCAGGGGGACTTTCCAGGCTGCATTCCTCCCAGCTCCAACCTCCAGGGGAACTTGCCCAGGCTCGCTGGCTCTGCTCTCCAGCTCACAGCTTTTGCTTTCTCTGCCTGCCCGTCTGTGGCTACTGCACCCCTGCGCCGCAGAGCAGCTCCGTCGCTCCTGCACCCCCACGCCACGTGGGACAGACCCCTGCTGCCGCAGCCGCTCCTGGAGTCGCCACGCTTTGGAGCTGTTACTTCCCTGCTGCTGACACTGCTGCTTTGCTGCTGTTTCTTCAACACCAACAACCAAATCA
>NW_010412184.1:0-6133 GCF_000710305.1 Buceros rhinoceros silvestris | reverse complement strand
TTCCTCCTTTGTCTCCAACCCCAACAACCAAATCAGTACAGAAGCCCAGACACTGGCTTCCACATGGCATCTCAGCTTTTGTCTCAGCCGCCACAGTGCTTCCGCAAACACCCACGTGGCTGCCGTCATTTTGAACACTGCTTGGTATTCATTTCGCTTAGTTTCTTTATCCGTGTTTAACCCTTGCTTTCCATCCTATATAAACCCATTAATATTTCATTGGTTTTTCTGTGTATATATATATATTATTCCAATGTTATTAAACCTGTTTGCGTTTTCCAAACTTTCAGAGGTCTCACATATTTTTCTCTCTTTCTTATCTCTGCTTTTAACTCTTTCTCTCCCGGTGCAGGAGAGCGGCTGATTAAAGAGAGGTAAGAGCACGTCCCTGTTTTTGGCGTACCTCAGCCAACTGGTGACACCATGTCTTGTCAGAAACATCTTGTTCATCCATGCAGGTCTCCTGCCACCTTTTCTCGAATTTCTGCTTGTCAGGATGGACCATTCATGAGCTAAAGGAGGTCAATACCAACCAGCTCCCAGGTCAGGCAGTTGGACTAGATGATCATTGTAGGTCCCTTCAAACTGAACTACCCTTCCAAACCTCTATTCCTCCAGAGTAAGGCTCTTATGGCATTCTTCCAAGCAGATCCCAGAAGAGGCCCAAGTCTCCTCTCCTCAAGTCCAGGGATAGGATCTTGCTTTTTACTCTGCTCCCCCCTTTCAGAATCCTGAACTGTATGGTCTCATCATGCCTTCAGCCAAGGCTGCCCCCAACCTTTGTCTCCCCAGCCAGTTCTTCTCTGTCTGTAAAAAAGCCAGGTCCAGCAAAGCACATCTTCTCATCATCTCCTCAGTCTTGAGAGTCAAAAAGTTATCAGTGTACTTCAGAAGCCTTCTGGATTGCTTGTGCCATGCAGCATGCAGCCTCCAGCAGGTACTGAGGTGATTAAAACCCCCTGTGAACACTGAGGCCTGCAAATGTAAGGCTTCTTCCTGTTGTCTACAGACCTCATCTGCTTCCTGATGAGGCAGTCTACAGCAGATGCCCACTAGAGCATCACCCATGTTGCTCTGCCCTTTAATCCTAATCCATAAAGGCTTAGCCAGCACCTCATCTAGGCAAAGCTCCATACATTCTTGCTGCTCTCTCAAGTAAACAGCACTTTGTTCTCCTTGTCATCCTAGCCTGAGCGTGTTACTTTCTGCATTAGTTCAGATTTTTTATGAGAAAAACCTGGCCATTGGGTAATCATCTTATGGCTTACAAGTATTGACTTTATTAAATGAACTATTTGGTATTTGAATGTTTCAATTCCAAATATAGATTCACCTTGGTATGAACAGATAATCAAACCACTGCAGTAGGCATTTTAGGATTTTTTTTTTCCTAATAGGCACTTCTTTTAATCAACTCTTCTGTAATTTTTTTTTCCAGAGACACTGCTAGTACAACAGCCAGCCTGATGTGAACATGCTTAAAAGAAAGTCAGACCATGCATGAAAGGTCACCCATTTGAAAACGGAGGATATTAAGTCTACTAATTTGACACTGGCTGAGGAATGCTTTGTAAAAGGAACTTGAGAGAGGACTTTAAATGCAAGGTGTTTGCAGAAGAAAGATAAAGATTATTTTAAAGGGTTTCAGAGAACTGAGAAATTGGGAAAAAGACTTGGAACTAGAAACCAAAGGAGTGGATCCAGCAAAATATCAGCTGTTCAGCAGATAGCTAAGATTAAATTTAAGAATAGATACACTTGGCCAGCCATTTATGGCTTCGTATGGTCATATGACAGTATCTGCTACTCAGAACAAAGCTAAGGAATTCACTTTCTATGCACCTACAGTTAAATTTCCCACAGCATACAAATGGGGGGAAAGAAAAAGAATAAAAAACCCAAGCAAATTATTTCATCTTCTCCAAACGTATTTGTAAGGTAAAGCAGTTTAGTTTACCCTGGAACAAGTGACTGTGGCGTTGGCCCATTAAGGGCATACAGGCTGATGCTGCTGATCCCACTGCTGCCCATGCTGCCAGAACTCTGGGCAGACTGTGCACTGCGGTCTTGGTAATTCAGTGGAAGGCTTTGAGGCCTGGCATAGTAATAAGGGGTTGAGTGAGCATCCCGTGGCAATGCTTGAGCAAAAAGTGTGGCATAACTTGATACCTGAAAAGGAAGGAAAAACACGAAAAGTTTTGTGAGTTGTTTCAAATTGCGTCTTTAGTTAACACAAAAGTAATATTCAAGAAAGCAAAAAATAACTGAAGACCAAGTTTATGTAAAGAAAAATTTGTTGTTACAATTATAATGACAAAAAAGCAAGTCCCTTACAGTGAGCAAAAGTACATTTAGCAATATAGCTCATTTTTGCCTGTGAATTGTCATTAGCAATAGCTGCAAAAAGCACTTTGATGCTAGCAGAGCTGCAACGGAAGGAGAAATTTTGCTCTTGCTACTCCATTTCAAACTCACCAGCATGTGATCAGACATTACACCACCAAGCAGAAAGCAAACAAAAAACCCACACCCATCTAACTTCAGCTACAAATGAACAGCTCGTGCTTTTACATTTACTTAGTAAATGTAAAAAAAAAAGTAAAAAACCATAAAAATGTAAATGTAAAAAAAAATTACACAAAAAAATTGGAGCTACTTGTGTGTTCTTCCTGCCAGCCTCACACACAAACACCGCAAATAGAACCTGAGGTGTCAGTTAAGTCTGGATAGCAATTCTCAATGACATCTAAAAGAAGTGATACATTTACTGTCTCAGAAGTAACAAAGATCTCCTCACACACCTTGTTAGACTGCTTACGTGGATCTTCACTAAGGCTAAGCAGGAGGTAGAGTATTGACCATTTGTTTTTCAAAATGCCCTTTAAAAAAAAAAGATGAAGACAAACAGAAATTAGTTTCTTTAACGCTTGATAATACTGGATTTTTTTTTTTAATGAGCCAGCCTACTAACATGTACACATATAAATAAGTTTTCCACACAAATGAGAACTGAGCCACGTTCTTGAATAAACTAGGAATGTGCAGTGCAGCCTCAGTATTGCTAATTTTATTAATTTTCTCTACTGTTCAAATCATGAACTCGCACCTGCTCTGAGATCAGCAGGTACACTCAATTTAAAATCCATAGCTAAGTAAGAAAGAGGTTTATACAGAGTTTAATTTTTACCAGCATTCCCACACACTCTAACCATTTAAAACACCTCAGATGCAAATTCTCCTCTAACCTAAAGGTGAAGAAGAAAAACTCTTGGTACAATTCTAAGCAAAGAACTGTCTTTTTTCCACTTTATCCTTCACTCTCCTTTACAGGGAAGATTCAAAAGTTTGAGGGTTTCAATTTCTTTTCTTAAAATACCATTTAAGAGAGCTACCAAAATTTTCACAGCTTAAGATAGAGACACTGTTAACGTGAAACTTGAGAAATACGCAATAGTCTCTAGCAAACAAATAAGATACATACAGACTGTTAGAATAACACTTTCAGCAGCTTTAGATCTCAGCAGAAAGCTTACTAGCAGAATACAGAACAATGACAAAGCCCAAGCTACAAAACCCCACTCTGAAGTGTTATTGCCAGTATTAAAATGTTTAATTTCAGATATGCGTATGATATGTTATTCCATAGTTCTGTGACATGCTTGCACCTGAATTGATCAGGGACATAGAACCTTATAATGGACACTGAGTAGTGGAGGAAGTCAAAGAAACTAATACAGGTTCTCCCACAATATTCATCAGGCTATGGTCTGGAATACAAAGCAGGCTGGAATATAAAGGAAACTTCAGTCATACCAAGAGTCAACAAAGATTCCATCCCTTATGAAGCAATGTAACTCAGTGCTATCAGTCTTGCAAAAAGCACGTTCAAGGTCACTTTGAAAATCTGGTTTTTAAACATATTTTCATTCTTGCCTTTTTTCTATTTTTCCTGTTTCTCTGCAATTATGAGTTTTGTGTTTATATGTTACACAGTATAAGAAATTTGGCCATAGAACACTCAGGACAGAGCACACCAGCGAAACATACTAAAGCTTTATATTGTTATCCAAGAGTGGAAGGAGGCATGCTGTATCATTATTTGGAACAGAAGTTTGTTATCTTCTGCTTTGATCTCAACAACAAGCAGAGGTATTGCATCTGTTGCAAATAACCAATCCATAAACTCATCAACAACTGGTGAAGAAGCAGCAGCAACAACGTAACTATTTCTTCCACTGGCCAGGATAGAGTAAGTCTAAGCGCTTCAAGCAGCATGGTTTGCTCAGCTGGCAAGGTGCCACTAAAATAAGCACTGACTTTCTTTTCTCTTTAGAGAAATGCATGAAGTGAAGTTAAAGCAGTTCACACAAGCTTTTATCTTTCTCCTAGTTGCTTTCAAGAGAACTGCTGAGGAAGAAAAAGCTTCACTTGGTAGAAAAATGCATATTCCTTCTGTGACCTTCCCCTAAGCTCATAGAAAAAAAAAACCAACATTGTCCACCATTAGTAATACACATAACAGCAAACTGAATAATAATTGGCAGTGTGAATTTTAAAGACGGCAGTATTCAAATGACACTATTTCATGCACACAAGTTGCCAGCACAAATAAAAAAAAAAGACAGAAGGCTAAAAGAACCTCAAAAACATCTGAGAAGGCCACAAAATATGAGGAGGCAGCTGATGTAAACTTGTATTACATTTGGAAAACTAACCAGATGAGGCATTTTGCTTCAAAACTTACAGCCATCATGCTCTGCAGCTATATTGCTCTCCAAATGCAACGGTATGGCAACACAGTATGTAAGCTACAGAAACTCCTTACAGAAAATCTGTATTAAAAGAGCAAGATCATATAGTGCGATACATGCCAGAGGAGGCTGAAACCAATGGCTGAGGTCATCAGATCAGGGGTCTGCAAACCAGTGGCACATGCTGCACTGTACAAACCAATGCAATAATACACAAACCCGCAGGATAAGGAAAACAAGAAGAGTTACTCAGCACTAACAAGCACTAACAAACTTATAGGTAAATTAAGTATTGATGAGGGGAGGGGCAGAACACAGTTCTGACTAATCATACTCTCCACAGAATCACTTTTTTTTGCTAATCTTCAAATCTTATTACTATCCTGTAAAAACACAGCCATGATCTATACATAAATTCATAAATAGAGGAAAAACATTTCTCCTAAATACAAAGCACAAAATACAGACAAATTTTCTGTTATATAGAAAACAATCTTTTACGTTAACTAATTTTTATTGTCAAAAATCAGGTATACGCAAATGACAACTGGGAATCTTATTTTATTACTGCCCACAATATTCTGCTTTGCTAAATATTTAATTTTATGAAGAATCCAGTTTTTTCACCTACATCAGCTAAATTTCTATCGCATCTTCCCCCCTTCCACCTGATCCATCTTCCTGCATCATGGGCTTTCTATACACTAACGTCTTTTGTCAGAATACCAAAATGGAGTATTCTTTGATTAACACTGGTGTTAGCAGAGCCATCGAAGTCAGACAATCCTTAATCCTCAGCATTAAAGACTTGGAGCAGTTAAAACTTCAGAAGCACGAGGACTGTTTGAACCCTAGATTAATAAAAATCAATATACTTGTAAGGCATTGCTGTAAAATAAATGACAAGAAAAGTAATCAGTTTTACCTATAAAATGACCACTTCTCTTTTTCATCTGAAGTGCCCCTTCATGTAACTGGACTCACATTAAAAATTCTCTTCTGATTTACAATTAAATCCAAATTAATTTCTAATTAATAGCAAATATCTCATAGTAATGTGGAAAAAAAACCCCAAAACACATAACTTGTGAACTTTTTCATAAAAAATACAAAATGGTGAGGCTGGAAGGTACCTCTGAAGATAGTCTAGTCCAACCACTCTCCTCAAAGCAGGGTTGTCTAAAGCAAGTTGCCCATGATGGTGTCCAGTCAGGTTCTGACTGTCTCCAAGGATGGAGATTCTACAACTTTCCTGGGCAACCTGTTTCAGTATTCAATCATCTTTCCAGTAAAAATATCATTAATGACCCAAGCACTCACCAAAACAACTCTATAACATAAAAGGATGCATACATGCTGTCCTGGGTTCAACATGGAGGAAC